>NC_135511.1:14259691-14432191 GCF_051989575.1 Stigmatopora nigra | reverse complement strand
ACAACACATGCAGTGAATGTTTCTGATGTGAGAGTTTATTCATAATTATTTGAGGAACGTTTTTTTTAATGAGATACTACAAAAAAAATACTATCAAATTTGAAATATGTGTATGTATTTTTGTCCGGGCACCACAAATATTTATATATATTTTTGTGACCATTATTAACTCACTCTACCTTGATAAATTGTTTTATTCTGAAATGAATCATGGTAAATCTAACTGACACAACAGAAAATATATTCTTAAATGTATTTTTTAACCGCATGTTTGTGCTGTCATAGTTGTAAATTTTCACCAAGTACAAAAAAACATGGTAGGAATCATGCATGTACTTTAAATGAGCAGTACGGAATATTTTTGTTGTTGAAAAGATGAGTATTTCCCGCCTGTGGCAGTTTATTTGGATAGGTACTTGCACTAGGCAAGGTGGCAGAAAACAACACACCATCTGGCCACTTTTCAGCTGGGTTTCAATTAAGTGCTTGATTTGCATGCCGAGATTCATCTTCACGCATCAAAGCAAATGTCAGCGTATGTGCGACTTAATTAATATCTCTCTTGAGTGGCCATCGGGCCTGTGTGCTTTATTTGAAATCAAAAAGTAATGAACAGGTATCACACTCAGTATGAAAAAGTCGGCCAACTCCAATGTCTGTCTGGGACAACTGCGATTGGTACATTGTCGGACTGTTTAGGACTTTTGTGCTTCTGTGGTCGACTCACGGGTCCAACTTGCACACACATTGGCAAGCGCACACTTACGGATGCAGGCGGGTGGGTGGTGTAATACATAGTGGCTTTTTCAGAGCCAAGTGGCGAGCCCCAACTCGCCATGCTTCGCAGCACAAACTCAACGGGGCCCTTGGCAAACGTGTTCTCATTGTGCCAATTGGGCTTCGGGCTTGATTAGCTATTAGCTGCGACAAAGCAACAGCTGATGAGAAGAAGGAATGAGAGAATTGAGAGAGGCAATGCTCGACAAGGATTTTTTTTGTTTTTTAAACAACGCCAGACATAGAATTTAGTACTTGGCCAATACTGGTCCCTCTATTGTAATAATAGAGTGTGGTTATTTGTATGCTGTGTGTAAATGCATTGTGTCTATTAAGTAGTTTGTATTGTTCAGTCACTACTGTGAGTTATGTGGAACATTTTTAGAAAGTAGTATATTTTTTTTAAAGATGTACTGCTGAAATACAATTTTTTGGTATTTTCATTGATACCTCAAACAGTACAATATAGCCTATGTACACTACTAGTACTTATAGTTCAAAATCATTGACTAATTACTATATATACATCCCTATTGGTTGTGTACTACAAAAAACAGATGTTAAATGTTGAGATTTAGATTTTTTTAGCAAAAAAACATTAATTTGATATCTGAATTAGCACAAACTTAATTGATCTGAGCACACTGTCTCAACTTCTAGTATTTATAGTTCAAAGTCATTGACTAATTACTATATATACATCCCTATTAGTTGTGTACTACAAAGACAAGATGTTAAATGTTGAGATTTAGATTGTTTTTTAGCAAAAAAACATTAATTTTAGCACAAACTTAATTGATCTGAGCACACTTCATTGGGTTGTATGAACTGAATGTTACATCATCATGCCTTAAATACTTGCTAAGTTGTTGCATTGGTAAAATAATAAAGTTGGTCTAATCCACTTTGCTTTTCCTCCTCCGCTTTTGCATTATAGCTGAAGGCTGGCTCCAGCGGGTGGTTATCCTGGGTTCTGAAGCCCACGTGATTGAAGAAATCCAACTGTTTGACATCGCCCAGCCAGTAGACAGCCTGACCATTTCCCACTCCAAGGTAAATACATTTTTGGCCTTTTCCCAGAAGCTACTGCATATATGATGATGCACTAGCAAAGCTACTGAATGTCTAAGAATGTTCCCAGAAGACCACTGTGGCTATATGGCCGCGGTTAAGCCCAGTCTGTCAATCAAAAACTGTTTTTTTGCCTTCTCTCTCTTTTTTTCTAAACAAATGATCGAACAACAAAAAAGAAGAAAATCTGATAAAATTGCACTCTACGTTTTTAAGGAGGAAATGTATCTGTATTTCTAGATTTTACAACAAAATACACGACTAAATTTTCAATTTGTGACAATGATATCAACCCAAAAGCTCCCATTGAGATTTCCCCGGTTTTATCAACAAATAAAATCCAACCAATTTATAAATACGTCTATCAAAACTGTCTAAAACACAATACCTTAGCCCTATCAAGATCCTTGAACGTGTGTTTACCTTATCGAGCTATTTTCCCCAACTTTATCAAGCCGCCCTTTGTTCTACCATGAATCTAAACACCCGCTTGACAATAACCATAATTACAATCCTCGCCCTGCTGTGCTAAATTGAAGCCACGCCACAGCTCGGCTGTTTTCTCAGTCTGGCCGAGTTGACACAACGTGTCCCAAAGGCTCCCCCGGTGGCTTGTCCCTATACTTCCATCCATTTTTTTTTTGTAGCTCTTGTTTTTTTTTGTTTGTGGACAGCCCTTTTGAAATCCACTGTTCATCTCATTGATGTTGACTTATCCACCACACCAAACATTTTACAGCGGCTTTCGTGCAACCCCGATTGCACAGAAAGGAGACTTGTTGGCTAAATGTTATTGTAATTGAGAGTGATTATCCCATTATCTGTTCCAACCCACCCCCCAAATGAGGTTCTGTCATTGTCTCTGTCTGTTTATCTTTCTTCTTCCTTTTTCAACCGTCTCTGATCTGCTTTGGTTTTCGTTCTCATTGTCCCACATCAGAAATACGTCTACATTGGCTCTCGTTCCGAGGTTCTCCAGTTGCCCCTAGCCAACTGTAGCCGCTATCAGTCTCAGCCAGACTGTCTGCTTGCCCGAGACCCCTACTGCGCTTGGGACAGCGAGGGTCGAGCGTGTGTTCGAGTTGACCTCCATCGCGGGTAAGAAGATTCGTTTAAATTCGGGATTACAGCTAAAATTGTTGTCCGTACATACTTTAAAGTCTGCAAAAGATAAATGATGATGGTTAGTTATAGGCAACTAGTGGTTTAACCAGTCAAACAAACACAGGCGATGCTTATGGAACTGGCAAAATGAGATATGCTTCCCCCTTGTGGCTGCTTTGAGCTTTTTTCGTCAGCTGCAAAATCCAATACCGTCGTCTTACTGTCAGTTTTCCCTAAGTGGAAGTATAAAGTTCCTTTTTTTCCCCAAATCAAGAGTTGAAACCCAAAGATGGCTTCTAATTATATGTAACCAAGCCATTAAATTGAATTTTCTACCAAAAAAAATAAATTGAGGGAAATGTGATTACTCGGGTTCATCTAATAGAATTTAACATGTGGCTGATTTAGAAAGCTTTTGAAAAGCAAAATAGACTCTACATTTTTTATTAAATCTCACATTCCAAAAACATGTTGGACACTCTAAATGGCTAAATTAAAGTGAAATATCAAACAGTGGAAAACCTGGTGTTTTCCTGATTTAAAAAAATAAATACAATTTACTCAGTGATTGAATTATTCAAGAAAACAAGCCAAATTTGAAGATTTCCACACGAAACCTTATTTTTCGAAACAGGAAGAAGTTTCTAGAATAGAAAAGAAGCATGATCGCCTGTTTTGATCACAGCCGTCTGTCCTCCAATTTTCAGATCCACATCTTCTCTGTCACAAGACCTCATGCTGGAACGGTTCAACCGAGGAAAAGCCAAGTTTGATAAACCCGTCTCCATCCCGAGTCCTGGTGAGTGAAGAGGCGTATCTCATTCTTGCCCCCCTGCAGGCTTTGAATATTACTTCATGAAAAAGTTGATTTTACATTCCAGGGGGGCCTTGGGGGAATTTAATTGGAAGCAGCTAAATTGTTTAGACACAAGATTTTCTCATTTGAATAATCCCCTCCGCAGATCACTCACGTCTCCGCAACGTCACGGTGGTAGTGGGCTCCGACATGGTACTCCCCTGCCACTTGATCTCCAACCTGGCGCATCCATTCTGGGTAGTCAACGACCGCGAGCTCCTCTTGGGCGACCCCGAGGCTGGCGGGCCTCGCTTTGACCGAACCCTCAAGGCCCTGGTGGTCCCGGAAGCGGGTCAGATCCAAGCTGGACGCTACATCTGCTACTCTGAGGAACAAAGCGTGAAATTCCAAACGGAGCGCTACCAAGTAGCTGTGGTAGCTAGCGCTCCAGTCTTCATGGAGGCTCGTGCTCCAGACAGCAGTATGGGACTCTTCTGGGTTTTGGTCATCACTCTTGGCGCGGCGTGCCTTCTCCTCCTGGTAGCCGCTCTCTATCTTCGCCGACGACTGAAGCTCGCCCTGGGAAAAGGAGCCGACATGAAACCATTGGAAAGCACCTTGGTATACCCCATCACTCTCCCCAAGGAGCCACCTACGTTCGTACCTAGCAAGATGCCCAGCGACGAAGACCGTTTCTGGGAAACAGGCGCTAATTATTACTACTCTGACGGCTCTTTGAAAATCGTTCCCGGCCACGCCCTAGGTCCCAACGGCGTGAGCGGCGCGCCGTCACCTAGCGCCATTCCGGGCCAGCCCATCCACTCCCCCAGCCGTCTCAGTCTCACCAACATCCGAGGCTCCGGTAGCAATGGCTACATTCGCCTCAACCTGAGCACAGCCGGGGAGGAGAGGGCTAGCGGGGCTTGCGCTGGTGGCGGCGGGTTGGCCGGCCTTGGCGTGGGCGTGGGGGGTAACGACTACTCCAGTCCCTTCAAGGAAGAACTACGTCGTACCTTGCAACAGAGGAGCATTCTCCCCGACGCCAATCCGGAGGAATCGTCTGTCTGAGGTGTTTCTAAAAGAAAGAAAAAGAGAAGAAGATTAAAAAAAAAAAGCAAAACAACCGACCTACCTCCCTCATTTCGAGGACGCCTGCTCTCTTTTGGCGACATATTGTCGTCGTCACATAAAAAAAATGCTCTTTCCCTCGCCAATGCCTGTTTGGATCACTGTAGACATTTATAGCATGTTAAATACGGAGACTCGTACCCACGGTTTGACGACACGCACTTGGATAATTATTGCGTGCTAAGCGGCACCCAGTCTCGGATGGTTTCTGCTTCGTGGTCATGGAGCTGATGGCGTTTTAAAGCGGGTTAAGGGCAACATTTCAAATTGTGTTGAGAGGACCAAGCCAGTCAATTGTTGGATATTCCTTGGAGACTTGTTTCAACTCTGTACTTACTTGCACTCCAAAGTGGAAGCTAGTCTTCCCGTATTTGTAAAAGTCAAGAGGAAGGAAAACAACAATCATATTCCGTCAAGTGGTTAAACACAATGAAAGGACTGATGAGGTGACATTTTTATGAAAGAAGACGACATAAAAAAAGCGCTTTTCAATGAAGGACAATCTCTTGAAATGTTTTGGGCCAATTTCGTTTTTTTTTGTACTTTATCAACCCTGTTTTTTTTGCAATATTTGATTTGAATCCAGATTTTTTGGTTGTCCTCTTTTTTGAGGAATACTTCAACTGACTTCAATCTAAAGTTCCTTTTTTTTTTAAACAAGTGCTTACATTCCAGGCCGCATTCTGCTCGGTGATCTTCAAAATCCTAAAAAAAAAACAACAAAAAAGTGCATGTTATCCAAAAAATTTGTGTTTTTAGTTGAACACTTGTGGATATTTTGCTCATTTGGAAAAGAAAATGCTCTCAGCATTCAGCAATAAGACAAAGACGGCACACTTTTAAACAACAAAGCATGGAGAATGTAGTTGAACCCTCACTCACTGTTGCGACTGCTGTGGATGTTTCAAAAAAGAAAAAGTGCTTTATGTTTTTTTTATACGGCTGAAGTTTTTGACTTGCACTGTAATGAAGGAAACTACCACGCTCGATGCCATGAATGTCAACAAACATGTGACGGGATGCCGTCAATCTCCTTCCTTGTAGAAGATTGCTCAGAAAACATTTGTCCAAGTTGACTGGGAGTCTTTTACAGGTATATTTTACCTTCTTTTATGCTAAAAGTTGAACTTTTTTAGTGTGGAACTCATTCTTTTTCTTTCTTTTATCCAAACAGGGTTGTTTTTTTTGGGGGGACGTGTCTCGATGGTCCAGGAAATCGAAGCAAGAAATTCCTATTTTGTTATAAAAAAGACAGAAAGAAAGACAAAAAAGTTAGAAAATGTTACGTATCACATGAGACCACCAATGTGTTGCATGATCACAACTCTGCAAAATGACTGTACATTTTGTTCAGCCTTGTACAAATGCATTTTTGGGGGGATTTTTTGGAATTTTGGATATGAGAAAGTATGTGTAAAAAATTCTTGCGCTTCTTTTGAAAGGAAAAATGGCCTTGATTTTAAGGTTTAATGGAAGGATTTTGTCTCACTTTGGTTAAGCCAAAGTAGATTGCTGATGTTTTTTCCCATTGACTTTATTTCCCTTAAATTATTCTTCTAAAAAAGATCAATATTCACTTGTCCGTCCAATTTGCAACGGTGAGCTGATATGTGCAAGTTTTTTTTTTTTTTGAATATTTGAACTGCCAAGAATGTTCCCTTAAAAAAGAAAACAATTTAAGGTTAATAGATTTACCTGTTTTTTTTTTGTTTCTTGTTTACATGTCAGCAGTTGAACTTCTGGACCTTTTACTTATTCTTGTAAACTTTATATGAAGGCTCACCCAACATACCAAAATCCTTTTTTTAAATAATTTGTTAGCTGCCAAAAACCAAATATGGAGCTTTTTGAATTTAAGCAGATCAGTTTAAGAGCGTGTGCACTTGCTAGTCTTCATTTTTTTGACAAAGTTAAAAGATCTTGTTTTGAATACACTGGTACTTTGTCGTGTTGAGTTGTTTTTCTGTTATCGGACTTTGCTTTACTTGCATTAACAAAAAAAAAACACAATTTAACAATTTGCAGTCTTTTGCTGCATAAAAATTGCATGCTACAAGTTTTCAAACTTAATACATTTATTAGCCATAACCACTCTAGAGCAGTATTTTTAATTTGTGTTCATTCCCATTTTCATTTGAACCAGTTTTAATTGTATCTTATTGATGTTTTATGTTTGTTCTTAAAGTAATGTTAAGTAACTTATTTCTTGTACAAACATGTTGGTATTTATTATCATTGTACATATGCCCTTATTTTTTATATGTGTGTATATACATACTATATACACAAATAAAAAAGAGATCTACTTGATATATGCGTGTTTTTTTTTTGTTCGAGGTAGTTTGACGAGTTTAAATACAGAGATTCCGATTTTTTCTTTTAGTAAACAATAGCAGATAGCGAAAAATGTGTTTATGGTCGCACCCATTTGATGTTTCCTGACAAACTAAACATAAAACAAGCGAGAAATACACGTGCATGACAAATAAACATGTCTTTTCCGTGATAAGGACCATTTAACTGAGATAAGATACTTTGCAAAACATAAATCGGCTAACGCAAGGGACTACATTATATTTTTTAAAGCCTTACTATACATGGACATTTTTGAAAGAAAAAAAGCCTTACTATATGCAGTATTTTTGGGAAAAAAGCTGTTATACAAGGTTTTGCAGTTTATTATAGTAAGGATGTTTTTTTGTCTTAAAAAGATCTATAGTAAGATTTTTTTCAACAAAAAAAACATATTGTAAGGCTTTTTTGGTTGAAAATGGCCATGTTTTGTAAGGTATTTTTCTTTTAAAAATGACCATGTATAGTAACGAGATTATTCTTTAGAAAATCACCATGTATAATATGGCATTTTTTTTCTTTAATGCGCTAACCACTTTGCCAAATACAGGTTCAGTCTTTATAAAAAAAAATGACCATGTATGGTAGGGTTATATTGTTTTCCAGGTAGGCCAACCTGTCCCTTACTATTTTTGGTCTTTTTTTTTAATGTACATAGTTAATTTTTAAAGAAAAAGAACTACTATACATGGTCACTTTTTATATCCATTTTGGGAGAGCGTTCTTTGTAATCTTACTGTTGTGCCATATTTTTTTATCAATGTGATGGTAGCTGTCTATCATTTCAAAATGATTATCGTCTCCTCAATGTTTTCTTAATGCAGTATTTTTATATGTCCAAATACTAAACTTCAAATGGTCTGTTTTTTAGTTTTTGTCAAATGAGTTTTTCAGACCTGCAGAGTGTGATGGATGAGAGTTGAAGTCTGTCATCCAAAGTCAGGACCACGATGCATTGAGAGTAGAGATTATATGTCATCCAAATTATAAAACCTTTAATCCTTTAAGAAAAGGTCAAATCCAACGCTTCCATATAACTGAGGGGCACAAAAGAAAACAGTGTTTTTATTAGTTAACAGTATTAAATAGTTTTAAAAACATGTCATGTTTCAAATTGTCATTTTAGGGCCAATTAAAGGGCCGGGGTCAGAACATTGTGTTTTAGTTTTAAATGTTAAAAATCCTCATAATTATACAAGTACACACTCCTTCCATTAACACATAATTTTAAATAGCGGAGGATATTTCTCTCCTGTATTGTTAGAATAAAAAAGACTGTTGCTTTCATGTTTTTATTTATTTATTTTATTTTTATGAAGACCCATATTCTCGCTGAGACTAATTTTTGCAGGCCACACTTGCCCTGTTTTGTTTGTTTGCTGTTAAGTATTTTATTGCTACTCAAATTAACTGCTTTGATTTCTTATGGTCAATTTATTCAGCCTACTCAACATTATATTGTGTTTCCAATATGCTATTTATCCTCAGTAGGTTTTATATGAGGAGTATTTTTAAGGAGAAAAGCCAACGAGCGCATTAGCAACAGCGCCACCTGTTGTACAAATTAATTGCAGCGGAAGGAGCGTTACTAGGTAAGTTTCTGAATTTAAAATGTATTATTGATTTTGTTTTAGAATGCGAACATTTATTATGTATCGTAACTTTTAAGAACATAATGCAGAAAACGCAAAAAAATATAACTTTGAAAAGGAAATCGGAACCGAATGACTTACAGGACTGTCACATGACACATCCTGGTCGTCCTATTGGGCAATTCATATTAAACTAGATCCGGTATTGCTTTTGCTTGCTAAACTTAGTGCCGGCAAAATATGAACGATTCACACTAGCTTTTTTTGTAAACGAAGTTATTTTTGTTCCGATCTACCTATTTAACATTTTAGAACTGCTGGCTCCGAATGCAACGGTCGATAATGTAAATATCATTGTGGAGTGTCATTTTAAATTCGGATTTGGCTTTGGTGCAATCATCAATTTGTTTTAACGTTTATATTTTTTAGAACAGATACCCCTGGCATTGTGAGGTAAGTGCTTGCTAACAGTTAGCAACATAAGTACTACTAATGTCGTCCCTTGCCATTAAACCCAGCCTATGCTGGTTTCTGTACCAGCAAGAAATAGAGAAATTGGGCACTAAAAGTCATTGCATTCACTGGTTATTCAGTTTTTCCGAGTTTATTTTAATATCTGCATTGTAAACACCCATAATTCTGATAATTTATTTTCACCGATTACTATATTCTCTGGAAAATTGAAAAATAAAATACTAATGCACGTTTTTTTTTTTTTTTTTTTTTGACACAGATGGCCACTGAAGACATGCCTGTTGTGGACAAGGAGACTAAACAGAGGGACACAATGTTGCCCTCATTCGAAAAGAAACCTGAAACGGTTTTAGGGAGCCCAATTGATTTTCACATGGCCACACCTTCTCAATTTGGCATTTCTGTCCAAACTTTCAACCCATCGTCATCCAAACGTAAAGGTAAGCTCACTAAAAATGATACAGTTATGCGTTTTATATACTTTGTCCAATAACATGTTTGACTCCTTCTCCAGAAAAGTCCCGTTTGGCACAATTAAAAGAGCGGAGAAAGTCGAGTATCGGCGTGAGAGGTTCACCAGAAATGAACACGCTCATCCGCTTCATGGCCCGACAAAAATTGAAGAATTCCCCTAACTGCCCAACTCCAGAGGTAAGTATCAACAACAACTATCCACTTTTTGCCTTTTTTTTCTCCGCCATGCTACTTTGTGAACAGATTTTATCATCAAACATTGATGAATCAATGCACTGCCGATAGCTATAATAAGTTTTTTTTAATGAATGTAGTTGGGTAGTAATGTTTTGCTTTTATATAACAACAGATTGCTTAATTAAATTCTTCCATATGCATTTTGCATTTCACTAAAATATGTATTTGAGTAAATATGAAAGGGAAAAACATCTGTGCCAAAGAGGTTAGCTTTTGACCTATCAGGGTTAAAATAAATCAAATGAGTTTTTGCCCTCAACTGAGGAAAAACAACCTGAGGCTGTCAGCGGCGCTACAGCTAGATTACGAAAGAGAGGGAAAAAGGTCTGTCGTACATTCTTATTTATGTCAATATGTCATTTTCATTCCAAATAAGTAAAACCTTCAAAAGTGAATATCTCAAAAGTTATACAATTTAAAGGCAGTCGACTGTAGCCTATCCCAGTTGACATTTGACCTGTCTACACTCCTTTTTTGTACATATATTGTACAATTGACACATCCCCACACACACATTCATTTCACTATATAGCAGACATGAATTTCTTTCTATCACTCAGCTTTATCTAACAGCTGCCAACAGGCCCACTGTTTAATTCCACTGAATATAAAAGTAATCACATTTCACTGTATCCACACCCCTATGCGCACGCATTGGTGAAATGGCCCATATCTTGTTCATCATCTTTCTGGCAATTTCCTCTTCCCTTTAGCTACCCGAAGAACGCAAACCTGTGAGGAGGTCGACACGCTCTGCTGCTAAGCCTCCTGAGACGATTAAAGTGAGTTTACTGAGGCATGGATTTCACCCGTTTTTCTCCCAAAGAGCGCTTATAACGCAGGAATATGCTTTTTCCTTTTTTTTATGCTATGCTCTAATTAAATGTAATTGCACGCCCGGTACATAAGACGGCGCTCGTATTTTTCTAAACGTGCATGGGGAGTATTACATTTGTGTGCAGGGTTTTTATTTACCAGGTTCGTACACGCACAGAACTGAGTGAGATAGAAAGTGCGGTGAATAAATATTGAACTGGAATGAAAAGAAAAGGCAGGGATAATCAGACACAAAAACAAAGAGCAAGAAATATGAGGAAGCGTATGTAGGGCTTTGCTTCACGGTGACTAAAAAATGTGCTGTTAAGCTTTACAGGTGGATAAATTGAAACTTTAAATTATTTCATTTGTTAACCAGTAGGTTTTGGGTTTGTTAGTTTTTTTCTGCATTTATATTCATGGGGGACATTCTGTTTCTGCAGTTTACCTCAAAAGCAGCAAATCGGTGGAAAAAGGAGGTGAACCACTCCCTTTATGGTCCTCGGGAATACGCATCCAAGAAGCCAGTCCTTAGTCCAATTATTGAGTTGTTTAATTTCAACTCTGCAGCAGCACAGCACACTTCCCCTATGACCTGCACAGGTAAAGGATATATTGCATCATTAATAGGATTGAACTAGTCAGTATACAAGCCTTTTAGATGTACAGTGCAATGTAACATTTACCCTATCTGTAATTTATTCCGGGTTGAAGATGCAAGGGAGCAGTTAGAAAAGGTACGTTATTATTTCTTTAGGTTTAAAAAAGAAGGAGAAATGTATTGAGATTTTGAGGGGATGGAAGAAAATCAGTTTTTTAACCCACCAATTCTGGATTTATGCTATTCAGTATTATCCAAAAATATTTATTAAATATGTGTTTTAATAGGTTGGAGTGTGATAATCATTTTTTCTATCGATATTAATATGGATTGACTACAGTATGTATTTTGTGTTCAAGATGACTGACTAAATATATTATTTGTAAACAATATTATATTCAGGCAACCTGAGCAATAATTGCCAAATAAATCCATAAATGTCTTCATTCATCAAATAGCGACGTTGACAACAAACGGCAGAAGAAAATTAATCATGTCTGAGACAAATATGACACAACTGTATAAATTCATTTTTGTTGATTATTATTTTGAGAAAGAATTCCTTCATTATTGCGTATTAATCCGAGAAAACTTAATTTGCTACTCACTCGCTTAATGAATTGGACGTCCAGCGCCGTCAATGGGTTGAAAAAGTGACCTATCAGGGTTAAAATAAATCAAATGAGTGCATCAAATGGTTACGTAACATTCACTTATTGAGCAGTTCATTCATAATGACTTTTCTCTGCCTAGATTACGTTTCCTCTGACAGAAGACAGTGAATCTGAAGTTATGACTGATGCAGGTTTGACATTTTTGGATTTTTAAGAGTTAGATCAGCAGAATGTCAGCTTGTCTTTCGTAATGTTGGCGATAATTAGGCTCGCTTACTAGGCTAGCAAATTGCAAAACTGTTTCTTATTTTTTATTTTCTTTGTCCCCCAGAGTCAATAAAATATGCTCAGGTGAATTTAAATGAAGCTTTCCGTGAAGCGCCTCTACCTCCTGAGGAAACAACAGGTAAAACCTCATCTTTATTTATTTTATCGATACAATGCCTTTTAGAAGTAATTACGAGCTGAAATATTTCTGTTCACTTATGCTAAAAAAAAAAAAACAAATTTAATCTTTTTAACGTTCTATGAATTACTTTATCTTCAAGAGTCCCTGTTATTCCGAAATCGTATTATAGTAATACCTTGACATACGAGTGTCCCGACATACGAGGAATTTGGGAGTAGTAAATTTCTGAGCAAATATTTACCTTGAGATAAGAGAAAAAAATTGAGATAAGAGCATATGAGATCTCGACAGGCTGGGAATGAATTAATTTAGTTCATTTCTATGGGAAACGTTAACTTGAGATAGGAGTAAATTGACATACGAGCTCAGTCCCGGAACGCATTAAGCTCTTATCTCAAAGTATGACTGCAGTTAAAATAAATCAATTAAATCTTTTTTACTCCCTTCCTTAGAAATGAAGTCTGAGACAAGTCAAACCTCCCAACAGAATTCCCCAAATGAGTTTTTGCCCTCAACTGAGGAAAAACAACCTGAGGCTGTCAGCGGCGCTACAGCTAGATTACGAAAGAGAGGGAAAAAGGTCTGTCGTACATTCTTATTTATGTCAATATGTCATTTTCATTCCAAATAAGTAAAACCTTCAAAAGTGAATATCTCAAAAGTTATACAATTTAAAGGCAGTCGACTGTAGCCTATCCCAGTTGACATTTGACCTGTCTACACTCCTTTTTTGTACATATATTGTACAATTGACACATCCCCACACACACATTCATTTCACTATATAGCAGACATGAATTTCTTTCTATCACTCAGCTTTATCTAACAGCTGCCAACAGGCCCACTGTTTAATTCCACTGAATATAAAAGTAATCACATTTCACTGTATCCACACCCCTATGCGCACGCATTGGTGAAATGGCCCATATCTTGTTCATCATCTTTCTGGCAATTTCCTCTTCCCTTTAGCTACCTGAAGAGCGCAAACCTGTGAGGAGGTCGACACGCTCTGCTGCTAAGCCTCCTGAGACGATTAAAGTGAGTTTACTGAGGCATGGATTTCACCCGTTTTTCTCCCAAAGAGAGCCTATAACGCAGGAATATGTTTTTTCCTTTTTTTAATGCTATGCTCTAATTAAATGTAATTGCACGCCCGGTACATAAGACGGCGCTCGTATTTTCTAAACGTGCATGGGGAGTATTACATTTGTGTGCAGGGTTTTTATTTACCAGGTTCGTACGCGCACAGAACTGAGTGAGATAGAAAGTGCGGTGAACAAATATTGAACTGGAATGAAAAGAAAAGGCAGGGATAATCAGACACAAAAACAAAGAGCAAGAAATATGAGGAAGCGTATGTAGGGCTTAGCTTCACGGTGACTAAAAATGTGCTGTTAAGCTTTACAGGTGGATAAATTGAAACGTTAAATTATTTCATTTGTTAACCAGTAGGTTTGGGTTTTTTTTCTGCATTTATATTCATGGGGGACATTCTGTTTCTGCAGTTTACCTCAAAAGCAGCAAATCGGTGGAAAAAGGAGGTGAACCACTTCCTTTATGGTTCTCGGGAATACGCATCCAAGAAGCCAGTCCTTAGTCCAATTATAGAGTTGTTTAATTTCAACTCTGCAGCAGCACAGCACACTTCCCCTATGACCTGCACAGGTAAAGGATATATTGCATCATTAATAGGATTGAACTAGTCAGTATACAAGCCTTTTAGATGTACAGTGCATTGTAACATTTACCCTATCTGTAATTTATTGAAAGAGTTTTATGTTTCAAGTCAGAGTAAAAAAAAAACATTGCTTATGAGAAAAAAAGCAATACTAAGCTGTAATTTGCATTCAGCAATTTGTGAAGCCAGAATTAGTGACTTATTCCTCTCAATATTGCCAGAAATAAAGAATGAGCCAGGCGATGGTGGTCCTGAAGTGGCCGTTTCGAAGAAACAAAGTCCGACAAGAGCTCCGTTGATGCCTAAGAAAGGAGGCGTGAGTAAAAAAAGGAGGTCGTCAAGATACAAGGTGACAAGATGCGGATTTAAGAAAGTCAGTGCTTCAGTGGACGACGTCCGTGAGGAGCCTCAGCTCGCCGAAGGCGAGAGCCGGGAAGAACAGATCGAGACAATATCTGCATTGTCAGAAGAAGCTCCTGCTGGCGAAGAACAGCATTCACACACTCTTCCAGTGGGTGGCGTACACACAGATACAAATGTAGAAGATGCCTCCACACCAGTGTGCCCATTAGTCGGGGAACAGACCAGTGCAGTGGCCACGCCAAGCTCCAGGAACCCGGTAGACGAGGAACCCAGACAGGAACAAAACATGGTCTCAATGTCTGATTCCGCTAAAGAGGCTACACAAGTTATCAGTTGCCCGCCTTTCTGTGAGGAAGACTTTAATTTTGAAGATGTTTTCAAACGTGTTCCCAGTAGGGGGCGCCGCTCAGTGCGTCGCAGCCTGAGGAATCAGATCAACTCGAGTGATGACACGGGTCTGGCTTGGGTGCCTCAGATTTCCCCAGAGTACAAAAACGGATCCGGCAGGAAAACCCGCGGTCGAAGATCCAGCTCTGCAATGTTGGAAGACGCGCCCTATGTCACTGTGTGATACTTCCACCTTTTCCCGCCTGTAATTCTTTACATGAATTTTTGCAGTCATTATTAAATTGTTTGGAAAAAACAATACTGATGCTTTAGTACATGTGTCAAAGTGGCGGCCCGGGGGCCAAATGTGGCCCGCCGCATCATTTTGTGTGGCTCGGTTAAGTAAATCATGAGTGCCGACTTTCTGTTTTAGGATCAAATTAAAATGAAGAGTATACAAGTATATTAAATTTCCTGATTTTCCCCCTTTGAAATCAATCATTGGCATTTTTAATCATTTTTTTCTGTTTTTAGTTCAAAAATCATTTTGTAAAATTTAAAAATATATAAAATAATCTAAAATAAACATTGTTTTACATCTTTAAAAAACTGAATATTCAGGGATTTTAAACCATATATAAAAAAAAATCTAAATATTATATCTAAAATGGTCCACCCCACGTCAAATCAAATTGACGTTAAAGCAGCCCGCGAACCAACCCGAGTCTGACACCCTCGCTTTAGTACTTAAAACTAATTATTTGCTTTGCCCCTTTATGCTCGCCACTCAATACGCAGAGAGCCCAATCATTTATGCTGACCACCTCTCAATCAATATCCAGCCACACATTCATTCCTCGCTCACTAAAGTCACTCGATCGAGGCTCAATGAGTCAATGTTCCTTTAGTGGATAGATGAAGACGGCCTTGGTGTAGTAACAATCTGTCAGACCAAGTTAGAGGATACTACCTGATTCATGTGAAAGCAAAATAGTTGTTCAAAAAAATGAAAATTAGCCTTTTGGGCCATTTGATCAACTTCAATTCCTGGTGGAAATTCACTAGAAAGGAGGAATAAATACTACAATGCGTGAAACCAAATGCTCGTTTTATTTTCCTCTGTGTAAGCGACTACTGCTACAATTTTTTTCTCAAAGAAATGCAAAAATAAAATTAGTTATTTTAAAAAAATGAATTACGGATTAGTAGCGGTTAAGATGTACCACTGCTGGAAAACCCTCATTTACCATTACTTAGCCTGCAGTGTATTTTTTTTGTACTTGGTAGTTTTAAAGCCCTTCTACAATTTGTTTGTATATTTACTTTTAGTTCATTGCATGTTTTTTTCATTTTCTGAGCCCCTTTATCCTCACTAGGGTGGCAGGGGGTGCTGGAGCCTATCCCAGCTGACTTCAGACCAGAGGCGGGGACACCTTGAATTGGTCTGTTTTTTTATATATATATTTTTTTTGATTTTACAAAATGATTTTTTAACTAAAAACACAAAAGTATGATTAAAAAAATAGAATTATTGATTTAAAAGGGGGAAATCAGGAAATCTAATATACATTGTTACTCTTCATTTTAATTTGATACTAAAACAGAAAGTCGGCCCTCACGATTTACTTTCCCGGTCCACACAAAATGATGCGGCGGGCCAGATTCGGCCCCCGGGCCGCCACTTTGACATATGACCTAGACCTAAAGTTAGCAAATCTCCAGGAAGTGCTCACTATATCCACTCACCAGTATCACAGCTGCCATCAGCAAGTGTATTTTCCCTATCCATAAACGATCTAACCATAACATTTACTTATTAATATTCATTCATAAAACATGGCACTAGAATTTGCACAAATCTGACTTACCTTATTTTTCCACATCTGTCCTTAGTAGTCTGGCTCTAATTAATCCCCATTTTTCCATTGGAAAACTCACTCACAACTTTCCTTTCACTGCATATTTTGCAGAACAGATCTTTCTCACTTGATAAAAAAAAAAGATGTCCCTGATTTCAACGCTTGTTCTTCTATTTGCACAAATTCCGGCATCCATTCCAACTTAAAAGACGCACAATTGTATTTAACGCTGGTTTGGGTAGTAACCACATGCCCAGGTGCGGTCAACGCAATGATTGGCTCCTCCGCGTCATAGCATCCTATTCAATGATTGGCTGCTTGCAATGGATTGTTTTTTCTTGTGCGCTGAGTGTGCGAATAGTGCGCAATTGCCCAGTTGCGCAGCTAGAGGGAATGTTGCTCTCCACTCTTCCATTGAGACAGAGTCACTTATATGAAGGGCAGCAAGGTTCCCGTTTTGTGCTTGAATGCCAAGGCCTGATCCATTTGATCGACAAATGGCTTTCCTTGTCTCCTTCTCGAGTAATTCCGCAGAACTTTAGTGCCACTGTGTGGTCGTCATGAAGTACTGCTTGCTGCTGAGGATTCCAGCACACTTGCTATGTGAAAGAAATCCAGTGACTAATAGGTATTTTTTTTACCTGCACAGTCCTTTTTAAATTAGTCGTTTTCTAGAAGAAGAATTTAGTCACGCGGAAGCCAGTGGCTGTAGCTCTGTCCACTCTTATTTGTTTTTCATGTTTTACAGCTCTTCTATTTTTTTAAAATACATTCTTATATATCTTAATACATTCCTTTTGACTTTACTCTGTACTTTATACATTTTACTTTAATAATGAGTGATGAGTATTTGAATACTTTGGTCCTTTTTCCTGTTTATGTTTCATATGTACTATTAACAGATGCACTTTTTTATTTGTATCATATCTTATGCTGACCCCGCCCATCTGTCAAATTTTTACAGTCAATGTGCCCCCCCCCCCCCCCCACCCCCCCACCCGGGCTGAAAAGTTTGCCCAACCATGCTTTAGATCTATAAAAACTGACTATTTAGGGCTTATGATCCAATTCTTTTAATCCAATTTAAAAACAAATCTATATATTAGATCTAAAAAGCTCACATGAAATGGAGTCGACGTTAATGCGGCCCGCCAAGCAACCCGGGTTTGACAACCCCTGTCCTAAAGAGGTTAAGAAGTGTTCAGGCAAAATGGCGCGCCTCTATAGATGCTGTGTTTTGGGGCAGGATAGAAGAAGGGTGTGAGGCTGAAGCCACCGTCCCTGGCAGACAGGCATAGTGAAGACGGCTTAGCCCAAGAACAATGGGGTTCTTTGACCAAGACGACGCCCCCCAAGACATGTGGCCTCCTGTCACCGTGGCAACCCCCCATGGGACATGGAGAGGGTCTGACAGCTGGAGAGAAGCAAAAATACAGATCCTTTCTCTCTACTGCTTCTCGTCCCAGGCCCATGTTGATCTTTTTTCAGTACTTTTAAGATGAGGAAGTGGATAACACTCACTATTTATACTTTTTTTGGGGCCTATTTTCATCAAATTAGTAAAGTAATGAAGTAAAAGCTAAATAGAAACATATGCTTAAGTACTGTATATGTTTGTAGTTGTTATAGCTTGCCAGCTTCTCTCATAAAATTTGTTAAAAATACAAATCACCTGATTTTACATGCACTAAACACTTAATTTTAAACATGATTGGTTCAAACAAAAATGTTTAAAAAGTTAATAAAGTGTTGCAAGTTAAATTAACAACTAAATATGATGTTACATTTAAATACTGTACTTCCTTGTAGTACTTTTTTGCAGGCCACCATCTTCTCTTATAAAATTACTAACCTTGAAAATACTGTCTTACGAACCACCCGATTTCACGCCTATTAAACACTTCATTTTACAGCCCATTTTAAATAGGTTGAGTGCCGTCTACTTGAATTGAAGTACTTTAACAAGAATTAAAGTAGCAAAACTACTAGCTGTCTGTACTAGTTTCAAACTATTACAAGTTAAAAGCTAAATATAGAAACATCAAGTACTTCAGGACTATTTACAAGTTTAGACTACTTTGCGACAGCCCTCATAAAAGTACTAATCTTGAAAATACTCTCTTACGAACCACAGGATTTCACACATACTGAATACTTGATTTTATTTGCCGTCTGCTTGGACTCAGGGACGTTTAATCGCCTATTTGCACCAAGAGGTTTTACAGACCCCTGTCTTTCAATTAGTTAATGAGTCTCTAAATGGTATTAAATTGTCCTACTGCCCAAGTGTTAGTCTTTCCAAGATGGATACTCTGGGCAGGAGCTGTAAGTTGCAGGGAGGAGGGAAAGAAAACAAAGGCGAGATGACAATAAGCGTGTCTAGATTCTAGACGTGATACTATGTTTGCTCTGTGGGCCCAGTGTTTCTGCAGCTGTCTGAAGTCTGCTGCGAACAGATGCAGAAGTACACTTCCACAAGGTGTGTGTATTTGTGTGTGTATTGTGTGTAGGGTGGGAATTTGCCTTAAACATCACTGTGATTTGAAATATAGAAGTTGGGTTTTTTTAAAGGATGACTTTTTGTTCAGTGATTTGTTGTTGATTTGTGTACTTTAACTGTCTGATCTTATCTCATTTTCTGAAAAAAATTAAAATTGATTTAAATAATTTAGATATAATATTTAGATTTATTTTTTTCATAAATGGATTAAAAGAACTGGATCAAAAGCCCTGAATATTCTGTTTGTTAGAGATCTAAAACTGTTTATTTTTGATTTTTTTTAATATATTTTTTAGATTTTACAAAATGATTTTTGAACTAAAAACACGGAAAATGGATTAAAAAATGACAATTAGCAGGGAATTTTATATACATCTATACTCTTCATTTTAATTTGATCCTAAAACAGAAAGTCGGCACTCAACATTTACTTTCCCGTAAGTTCCCGTAAAAGTAAATTATGAATGCCAACTTTCTGTTTTAGGATTAAAATGAGTATAGATGTATAACACATTTTGTGATTTTTCCCTCTTTTAAATCAATAGTTGTAATTTTTTAATCTATTGTTTTCTGTGTTTACAGTTCAAAAATAATTTTGTAAAATCTAAAAATATATTTAAAAAAAGCTCCAATAAACATTGTTTTACATCTATAAAAAAAACTGAATATTCAAGGCTTTTAATCCAGTTCTTTTATTCCATTCATATAAAAAAATATAGATTATATCTAAAATGGTCTGGTCCACATGTAATCAAGTTGACATTAAAGCCATAGACACTTAGTGGCTTACTAAATAACAATTTTCACATTTTTTTACTTTCAATCTAAGCATAATTATTGCCTCAATCATTAAGTTAATTATTGCCTTAATCCTCATCTGTTTACACCAGAAAATACCTTTTTCCCCATCTTTTTTAAATTGCTCCATGGCCACCCTCCGTTTCTTTCCCTCTACGGATCTACAGTGCCATCTGTAGTGCCTACGGGTATGGATATTTGCTTTCTCCTCTATGAGCAGCATATTTTCCCTCCCATCAGCCTGTTGCATCATCATCATACACACCACAGGCTTGCTCCCTCTTGGTGTTTAAATAAGCTTTTAATTGGTTCAAACTCTTGGGACAAGCTTCCACGCACCGAGTCGATGCACAAAGATATCAAAATCCATCCGTGTGAAACTAAATCTTTGTGAAGTCAACAATATGTTGCCTTGAGACAGCTGGCAGCCAAGCAAAGAAACTAAAAGTGCTCAACAACCTTATAATTAACTCTGCCAACTTCCTGCTTAATAAACCTGAAGGTAAAAATGCTCCAAATTAACATTATATATTCTCATTCTTTATTATATATAAGTGGCTGGATATGTTGATCATTTAAGTGAGGGGTCGGGAACCTTTTTGACAGAAAGAGCCATAAACAAATCATATTTTCAATTGTTATTCATTGAGAGCCATACTTAGAATTTTGTAGAAGTAAAAATACGTAAAAATGTGTGCATTTTTAGTCATTTCACTGCCTTTTAAAGTAGAAAAAGTCCCAGAATTATGTTGGCAAAATTGTTATACTGATGCTAATCAATGGGATGCAGAAAAGTTTAATTAAAAAACTGGAAGATTAAGGTAGTGTTCAGATTTTAGCTCACAGTTTAGCGGAGAGCCATAAGCATACATTAAAAGAGCCATGTGTGGCTCCTGAGCCATAGGTTCACTATCCCTGATTTATAAGTGATGGCACTGATGGCAAAAAAAATATTATTTCATTCTAAATTGCTATTAAATGTAACATTATGCTCAAATCAGGACAAAGTGTACTTTCCCATTTGCCTGATTCTATAACAGCTGTTGTTTGGGGGTTGGTGAGAAGCTTTATGATCTGTAACTTCACTAACTTTTGTGATATGCCCTTACAGAATATTCCCATTTTTCCCACCCACGCTTGCATGTAAATGATGGTTGCTTCCGCCCATGCAATTCTTGATATGCTGTCGTTAACGTTTTGGGTTCAGCGTTCAGACCAATGTTTATATTTAGTCTCGTCAGGTTGCCTATGAACAGAGATAACTGCATATTTTACTCGTAGGAAACGCTAATACAAGATTTTAACTCAGAACATAATGAAAAAAATGGAAACTACCACTCAATTGTGCAGAAAAAATGGTTGAATGGCATTTTAATTGTCTCCAGATGACCTGGGGATGTAAATAAATATATATAAGAAATTATTAAGTGTATAGGTCAGTGTTAAGTAAATGGTATCATTAATTTACAAAAGGATTTTTAAACTAAAAACAGAAGAAATGCATTAAAAAATTACAATTATAGATTTAAAAGGGGAAAAATCAGGAAATGTAATAGTCATCTATACTCTTCATTTTAATTTGATCCTAAAACAGAAAGTCAGCACTGTTTTTTTTTTCAAGAAATCCAAATGTTAGACATACACAACGGAACCTACACATTATTGATCTTAATAAGGTTAAAACTTGATTCCGACATCTTAAAAATAATTAACAAAGGATACCTTTGCCAACATGCACGAGCAACCAAGTTATTGTGGCTCATAACATTTTAAAAAATGTAAACACCAAACAATCTTTTCAATCTTGCTCTACACTAGAATTAAACTTGTTTATGTATGAGTATCTGTTGTCCATCTTCCAATAGAAAAACAAACTGTCATGCTCGTCCATGTTTAAATAAGCTATTTTTCACCATCACCATGTTTTCCACATGACTACCACGTTACATACTATCTCTCAAAAGCATCTGAATATACATATTTCCACTATGATGACATAACCAAGCTTACTTGTAAGTCAGACAAACAAGAATATCTTTACGCAGAGAGAAATCTAATTATTCAATTAGCCAGAGTATTGAATTAAATAATGATTTGCCGCAGTTGACATTAGAGCGGTACAGATCGTTACTCGCTCTGTAATTTGATCGAGGACTGTGTCGGCCTCATCATTCATGTGAACAACTTATGCCCCCCATTAGTCCACCATGATTTAAGAGCGTGTTACTTGGCTACTCATTTAAATGCAACTATATTGGCTCAAGGTGATCAAATTAAGGATTTGTATTATTTGCATTGGCTATAAAACAGATTAAACTGCATGCTTTTTAACCATAACTTGTTTCCATTCCTTTTAATAGGGTTGCTTAAGCAGGTCTTGTATTAATTTGTGCTTGGTTATTAAAAATAAATATATAAAAGGGAGGGGTTATAACTGCAAGGAGCCAGGAGGGGGCTTATGGTGGTGTCCGGAGGCAAAGAAATAGACAAAGCCTGTCGAGTCCAAGAGGTTAAGTTCGCCTAAGCAGCAGGCAGACAAGAATGTGTGAAAGAATCCAAGAGGCTGTATTGTTATCAATGAGGCATCCTGCTCTGCAAACATATAGAGCTGCTGCTCTTGGACCTGGGAGGTCCACGGACCAAATAGTCATAGAAAACAATCTTTGTTTGTTGTGTGTAGCTTTTAAAAATGCCTCTGGGCTTCACATAGGGAAAATCTGTGTACATACGTATACTTTATGCATGTGTACACTGTATTTTCTTGCATATAAGCCATATATGTAAAAAAAAACAAAGACTAAATCAAAGGTACGGCTTATATGTGCACAAATTAGACTTGATATTCGTGGAACTGCAAGGTGACAAAGATGAAACGCCCTTACGTGTATGTGTCAAAGTGGCGGCCCGGGGGCCAAATCTGGCACGGCGGATCATTTTGTGTGGCCCGGGAAAGTAAATCATGAGTGCTGACTTTCTGTTTTAGGATCAAATTCAAATGAAGAGTATATATGTATATTAAATTTCCTGATTTTTACCCCTTTTAAATCAATAATTGTATTTTTTAATCATTTTTTTCTGTTTTTAGTTCAAATATAATTTTGTAAAATATAATAATATATATTAAAAAAAGCTCAAATAAACATTGTTTTAGATATAAAAAATACTGAATATTCATGGCTTTTAATCCAGTTCTCAATTTATAAAAAAAATCTAAATATTATTTTTAAAATGATCCAGCCTATGTGAAATCAAGATGAAGGCACATATCTAATATGTACATATGTTTATATATACACAGTTTTAGTCATGTTTACTATATTAGCCATTCCGTCCTCCCCTTGTTCTTTATGCTGTTAAAGTCTTACCTATTAGTTCTTTATAATGGCCTTGTCAGAGGCCCCTTGTTGGAAGTGCACACCCTACTTAAATGAGCGTTAAACCACAACAGCACCATTGATTTGTCAAGCCAAGAAATTCTCTGGTGCTTGCTGAGGAGCAAGTGTAATCTGTAGAGGTCTCAAGCACCACCGCACAAGTGAAGGAGGTGCTGTTTAAAAAAAAAAAAAAGGAGAAACCAGTCCAGAGGTGTTTCCCTTTGAATTGAAGCTCAGTATATATACCAATAAGGGTCACTACGCCTTCCAGCTGCTGTCTCTCTTTAGATTTCGGACATGGGGAGGGCATATTTGTTGCCCAGGAGGGTGGGGTAGGGTGGGGTATGGTTGGTGTTGTTAACGCTATGGGTGGGGGCGCGCTCTTTGGGCGGATTTGCCTTGGAAATTTCCGTTGCATGTTTCAGCTCTTTTCAAAAAAAGGAGGCTTCACTTGGTTAGAGAGTTTGGACTTGGCAATGAGCCATGCCCAGCAGGAAGCTTGCTAGTTTCACACGGACAAAAAAAGCAGTCATAGACATTGCTTCAGACTAATCAAAGAGCAGTATACCCCTCCAAAAAAACAAAAAAACAACAACAACAAAAAACAGGAACTTACAAATGTGGTCAGCACAAGCTTAGGATCACATTCTATAGCTTCAGGCTGTTTAGACTAATGGAGATTGCATAGTTTAAACGGATTAGCTATATCTTCAACTCGAGTGACAGGTTTTCCAAGTGTTCATGTTATGTTAAATCAATATTCATTACCATAGGATTCGGAGACTAAGCTGGTTAAGGCTAAAAATGTGTAGAATAGTCCAATCACGGTTTATTATACTGTAATTGGACTGTGTGTGTGTGTGTGTGGTGCTTCCATGTTAATGGGTGTTCATCCCCTGAGAACTTCATAGTTGGACTCGATCCAAAGAGTCTTAACAGGGAAAAATTCAGATTCTATTTTAAAGCCATTAGTCAATGAGGGATTTCACAGACGCCTGCAAAATGCGACACATAATCATCTTTCCTAACTTCGTGGAAATATACCATGCCAAAACGTGTAAATCAAGGGTGTCAGACTCGGGTTGGTTCACGGGTGGCTTTAACTTCAAGTTGAATTAATGTGGGCCAGATTTTAGATATAATATTTTGATTTTTTTTTAAATAAATGGATTAAAAGAACTGTATTAAAAGCTGTGAATATTCAGTTTTTTTTATATGGATCTAAAACAATGTTTATTATAGCTTTTTTATATATTTTGAGATTTTACAAAATGATTTTTTAACTAAAAACAGAAAAAAATGATTAAAATGTTACAATTATTGATTTAAAAAGGGGGGAAATCAGTAAATTTAATATACATCTATACTCTTCATTTTAATTTGATCCTAAAACAGAAAGTCACTCATGATTTACTTTCCCGGGCCACACAAAATGATGCAGCGGGCCAGATTTGGCCCCCGGGCCGCCACTTTGACACATGTGATGGAGATGTTTTGCAGGACACACATATTTCCTCAGGACCACCTTCAACACCACCCTGGGCCACTTCCAATGTCTAGTGATGCCATTTGGAATATTCAAAACCCCTTCCAGGCCCTTATCGTTGACTTTCGTTATATTTCCGAACTTCTACCAGGGTTAACCATCGCCTAAATTCAATTTGAGGCATCTATTCCGCTGGTTTGATACCACTGAGACTGCCTTATGTGACCTCAAGGCCCACTTACTCCCCTTGTTGTCCCTCATGAAGCATTTTCCTTCTACCCTCATGACGGAAAATAAATAAATAAACAAATTCTTTCCAGCTAACGAGGAAGAAACTACTCCACCATGCTACCCACGCACTCCACTCTACGTGGTCTTTCCCCACTTATAAATTGTTGGACGCAGTTTATACTGCGAGTCACGGTCTACATGCCATTAATAATGTATAGCATGATAGAGATGGTCTAAGCTTCTCCTTAGTAATGTCCATCTGTTAGTTGACCCCCCCATGGGTACCCTAATGTAATATGTCAATCATCAAGAGATGTTGTAGGAGCTGTCAATGTTATTTATCTGAATAATAACACAAGCATTATGGATAATAAGGGTTGTAGTCTTTCTAAAAGGATTGAACTGTCCCTCTGGAGATAATGCAGTAGGAGATAAACAGCGATTAAATGGTAGCCATGACACTTTAATTTGATGATCTCTTTTGTCAACACGTAGCAGCTCACGACGCCTCGTGCAACATACCTTCAACAAGGGAAAACCTGTGTCTAATTGCTTCCCATAAGAGACGCTGTGTATAGGATATCTCTCTGAGGACACATTTTTACTCAAAAGCGTCAGCTGATTGAATTTTCACCAGGGGAATTTTTAGCATGAGTTGGTAAAAAAGCAAGATTTATGTCAGTTTCCAAACACATTTGCTTTTGTTTGCCATTTTGAGCAAAAAAATTGTAGCTTCAAATTAGAGAGCAATATGAAATTGTAGTAGAATGCGTGTGGTATTTTTAGTCTTGATTACCAGAAGACTGTCTCTTTTAATTATGCATTTTTTACACACATGAATTAGGTCAGAATTTTTGAGGAATACATTATGAAATGAAGTGCTATACTAGTGACTATTATGTAAATGTGATATTAATACTAATGCATTTTTTCCACAAGGTCACGGGGGTGCTGGAGCGTGTCCCAGCTGACCATGTGCAGTTTATTCATTGTAAAATATTCAACAATTTGACTGTATCAAGCCTGAATGTTATTCAATAAATATTTTTTTCTTAGAAAAGGCAATATTATGTAAATGACAATGGATATTGTGCATCTGTGCACTGGTGTAATCATCATCATGATGCCATGTTTCATGTCATGTAAGTATTTATGGACTGAACCCCTGTATCGACCTTCCTGTTCATAAAAGCGATTCCACAATAGCCTGCAAAATTAAAAGCTCTTGGATCTTTAGATACCCTCTGCCGTTTAAACGCGTGCTCATTGGTTTTGCCTTGATTTTCTCCCTTGCAGAAGAAAAAATGCAGACGATCCCTTAAATCATCTCCTGTGCGGCTATGGCACAACAGAGACTGTGAGATTACCTCAACTGTTTTTTTTCACTCCCTCCCTCCCTCCAACACCACCATCTGTCCCTTTCTTCCATTTCACGTGCCCAGGCATTATCCGTAGCCCTCTCATAGCAACAGCGCGCTGCCGCCGCCCCCACCGCAGCCCACCCTTAGCCCACCCCAACCTTCTTGCTGCGAGCGCTGTTTCTTCCCCTGGATGTTCGTTTCGCACCATGCAGACGGTCCCTTGGCCCAGCCTGACGGTTCAGCGTTACCCCTCCCCCACCGCCGTGCTCCGTTTCACTCAAAGATGGCGTCGGCTCGAGAGCCTCTGGTCTCTGGCTGCATTTTCAGGCTTGTTGTTGTCTCTGTTTTGCGCGCTTTCGGAACCTTTCCTCCAGCGGATCAACACCCTATTCCGGTGAGTAATGAGATTTGAAGGACGTGGTGGGATCGCGGTTTCTTGTTAACGGGGTATCTCGAATCGGGGCTCGCCCCCCACCACCCCCCTTCCCAGCAAAGCAGAACCGGAGCTCGGGTTTTTGGGGGGACTTCGAGAGGAAGAGGGAGAGAGGGGTACGGTGGTCTGCTAAGCACTGGGAAGGAAGGGTGGGGGGAGGTACGGAGAGGGGAGCCGAGGCCTAGCTAATCGGCTCCAGCGGCCTTGTCTTCACCGCACCGCAGGCTGCTTGGAGTCTTACGTGGGAGGGAGGCTGGTGGTGGAGGGCGATCGGCGGCTAGGTGGGGATCGCTAGCCGGGGCTCGTCACAGCGGTCGGCGGCGGCGGAGCATGCGACCCGCGGGGCCTCTCCGGGGGTATGTAGTCCTCGATGTTTTTGCCTAAGATGCATCAATTCCTGCACTTGGTGATATGGCTCTAAGCAACTTGCATTGTGCCCAATACAAGGCCGCGATCTTACCTTAATAAGAGAATGTCATTCGAATTGGGATCGTTTGGTCGTGCGGGTTTTGATGCGGTTGTTGTGGCTAGCAAAGATCCGAGTTGGGGGGTATTGTGCGGGTGTTTTGCCGGCTGTTTCTTTCTCGTTGTTTACGTTTTGGCTCTGCAAGGAACCTTAGCAAAACAATCGTAAGGTTAGCATAGTGGCTAGCTGTTGGCGCTAGCTTGCTAAACAACAGCATTTAGCGGGAATGCTTGTTGTTACACACGGGGCTGCTTATTGTGCTAGGGAGTGTAAACAAAACAAAAGGTAACAGTTTGGGATCTGAGAGTTAACTGTTTAAGCTTTGATTTTTTAAAAATCTTACCCACACGGCTTGTGTTTGCTAACTGTATGTTTTGACTACATTGTGTTTGCTTTCTCAGAATAAAATAGTAGGATGGTCATTTTAACACTCATGCTAGACTTGTTGACAGTACATATTTATTTTGTACACTTCTAATCTACAAGAGGAAATTGCATGATTGTAGTTACTCATGTTCATTTTGCAGCAGTGCAATTAGATTTTTGTTTATTTACCTTTATGGTTTGGTGTTTGGGTTCAATTTAGATCAAATTCTAACAATATTTTCTCTCTTTTTGTATCTTCTGTACAGGTTGGTGCTACTGAAGTGCAGTAGACATGATGGTGATCAACTTGGTCTGCTCCATCCTTTTATTGAGAAGCCCCGACTGCTGGAGTTGGAATTCACTGTGAAAGGATAAGAGAGGGCAAACGACTGTGACGACTGAAGCATCCAACCTACCTAAAACTACAATACAACCCGGACACTGGTCCAGATTTTCTTCACTAACATGAAACCCATCTTTTGGAGGACATGGTCATCTTTTGCCACTCACATTGAGATGAGAGTTTGACTGTTAAACTCCCTGGTTTACTGTTAAGACACCCTTATTCTATTCTGACATATTTAGTTATTTCAAGACTCGTCTCTGTCCTGTGACGAAAGTGGGTGGGTCTGCATTTACTGGGTGGGGGAGTGGGTTTTGGGGGGGTTGTGCTATGATCAGCTGCTCACTACCGTGTTGTTCATTCTCTGCTTCAGAGAGAGTCTCTGTGCGTCCACAAGACAAGGGATAGTAAGCGGAGAAGAAGCAGTAGACGGAGACGCCAAGGAGGGGTCGGCGCTTCGGCGCAGGCCAGGTTAGGTCTGTGATTTGACTCTGTAGTTCGCTTTTTTCCTATTTTCTCTTCTGGTGATTGTGGGAAGCCAACCGGGGCCACCGCGCCCTGAGAGACTGCAGCCATGGTGAAACTGGCCAACCCCACATACACCCAATGGATCCTGGAGGCCATCAAGAAGGTGAAGAAACAGAAGCAACGTCCATCTGAGGAACGTATTTGCAATGCTGTTTCCATGTCCCATACTCTGGATCGCAAAACTATTCTGGAACAGTTAGAGCTTAGTGTCAAAGATGGAACTATCCTTAAGGTGACCAATAAAGGTCTTAACTCGTACAAAGACCCTGAAAACCCTGGACGTTTTGTTCTCCCAAAACAAAAAGGAAGTGGCAGCTCTGGAGGAGGCAGCAGTCATGGTGGTGGTGGCGGTGGTGGAAGCAGCAGTGGTGTTAGCTTCCAAAGCCATATGGGCAAAAGACCTGGACTTGACTGGAACAAGTTAATCAAGCGGGCATTGGAGGGCCTCCATGAGCCAGGTGGTTCTTGCTTGAAAAACATTGAGCGCTTTCTTAAGTGCCAGGCTGATGTGGCAGCTTACTTATCAGGCAGTGGCTCCATGGGGCCTGGCATCTTCCACCAACAGCTGAGGGTTGCCCTCAAAAGGGCCGTGGCGCACGGACGCGTGGCAAAACACGGGCCACTTTTTCAGTTCATCAGCCGCAGCAGCTCCCATCACGACGGCACCGGGACGGTTTCTTTGGAATCGCTGCCTCCGGTTCGTCGGCTGCCTCATGAAAAGGATAAGGTGAGATTTTAACTGTTCAGTATATACACAAAACACTCAAAAGATGATGCTGAGTTTTAGTAGTCATCCCTCAGTGGGGTGTAGAATATTCATTTGAAGTTCTGATTTGCAACTGCACACCGTGTAGCTTTGCTTTTGTTAGCCGACTTTAACTAGACGGACTTAAACAATTTGGATGACAGTTTGACAAGGAACCCATTTGCAATTCTGTTGCTTATGGTCCGTGTAAACTGTGTAAGTGTGTCGTTATTTTATTAGATGTCTGCTAGGTCAGTTGAGAGGGAAAGGTCAACAAGGGGAGGAAGTCTTCCAGTCTGTTTGGATTGACTGCTGCTCTTTTAGCAGGAAGGACAAATGTGGGAAGTGTGTTGAGCTAAAAGAAGCGCGAGAGTATGTAGTAGTGGCGTATGAGGCTGGATGATGCAAGTTACAAAGCTCTAAACGAGAGGGGCAGAGAGACGTGGAGGGAGAAGAAAGCAAAAGAGGCAGAATGAGCTGGAGAGCGCGGGAGAGGCAGACATGCAGGCGACAGAGGAGAGCGGGAACACACCCACTTTTGTAACCTGATCAGAGAGACGCAAAACGGCCGGTTGCTAACCTCTGCTTCTAAGGACCATGAAAGAGTACACACACAAATGTCCAGACTGGAAAAAATACAAGCTCAAGGAGGGTTCAGATTTATGTCCATGTACAAACTTTGGTAGTTTTTTTCACTCCCTTGCACTGTCAACTAGCTTTAGGTGTCGTCACCCGCTGACCCGTTCAGACATTTGATCCTGGAGGACTTGCACGACTTCACGCTACTGTTTTGACTGGCTCCTGTCTTTATCTGTGCCCTTTGTGGGTGTGTGTGTGCTGGTTCAAGCCCCCCGGAAGGCTGGAAGCAGACGTAGAGATTAGCCAAGAGAGCAGGCTGACGATCATATGGGGTCTGTGTGACATAGTGACCCGCTTGGATCACAACAATCCACTTCCAAAGATGACCAGATATCAACCTTGGCTATGACTCAGCTTCTGGTTACTTTGCTGTCATTTAAAAACATAAGTGTCCTATATCAAGTAGTTTTCATGAATTTATTTTAAATCCTTTAACACTGCAAAGTGGATTGGACATTTAGTGATATCAAAAGGACAGAAATATGAATAGAGTAAGGTCATAAGCATAGTTTTTCTATTTTTGTTCATTTGATTTTCCCTTTTTTCGTCTTTATAATTCTAATGCACAGCTGGTGTCCAGATATGCCGACATCACATTTTAGGTTATGCGAGGCACCATTTATATAACGATTAACACTTAAGGAATGTCAATACTGTGGCCCACATGTCACAAAATGTGATCTAGACATATGTGAACATTATGTGCTATTGAGATTATGCTTCTTTTTAAACTCCCTCCAAAAGGTTTAGAATAGCACTTATAGATTACCCAGTAGATATTTTGTGAATAATATTGGGCTTAGCATTGTGGAAAACCTGAGAAAATATTGGCATGAAAGAATGAATAGATTCCTTTTTTCTTCCTGTTATTGATTGCTATCTTTACTGGACTGTACTCTATGCTAAATTTGTTTGCTCTGTACATTCCATGCAAGGCAGCCTGGGCTAACAAGCCTTTTTAAACAGTGCGTGTAACAGTCACAGGCCATTGCATCCATGATGGCCCTACAGTTTTCAGAGCCTTCCATTGGCGCATCATTGCCACATTGCTTTGCTTGATTGCCACAGTTATGATTTCTCTCAGAGAAAAGGGGCAAATGAGGAAAAAAAATCTAAACAAATAGCCAAGCATCAATGCTGACCTCATCTGTGAACTTTCCATGCTGAATACTCTGACGTTTGGGTCAGACCGTACAATTCGACCGTCCCCGGCACCCCCTCATCCTTAATAGGGTGCCATTGCCAGGTCATGAAGGGGGAGGCGGCTAGGGATCGAAGTCAACCAGGGGTCATGGATATATAGACTCCAAACCTCATTGCCTCCCTGAGCACCCGTTAGCGGTATGAAGCGTTGGCCATTAGTTGGGATGGGCTTTGACGGCGAGCCTTTGTGCGCCGAGCGCTGTGATTACATAGTTGTGTGTGCATGATGGTCGTCCCGTCATAATAGGAAAGAGCGATATCCCTGCCCTGCGATTGCCCTCTTCCCAACAGCTGGAGAGGGGTGAACCAGAGTTCTCGATGTCGACGTGCAGTGTCACGCTGAGGACGTGTGAAAAAGACACTTGCGCCTACACACACACACCCATACAGTGATTTCCCTCCGAAACCGGCCACTGACCATGGAACTAGATTGGCAATTTCACACACACTGCAGTTTTTGCATGCTTTGGCCACTTGAGGTTACAATATATACTATGAATGCTAATTGATATTCTTTTCTGTGCTAGTCATCGCCACTTATGGGCTCAATCCCCGTGTGTTTCGACTGTAATACGGTACACCAAGGGTGTCAGACTTGGGTTGGTTTATGGGCCGCGTTAACGTCAACTCGATTTCATGTGGGGCATTTTTGATATAATATTTAGATTTTTCTTTTTTTTATAAATGGATTAAAAGCCCCCAATATTGTGTTTTTTATAGATCTAAAACAGTTTATTTTAGCTTTTTTTAGATATATATTTAGATTTTACAAAATCATTTTTGAACTAAAAACTGAAAAAAATGATTAAAAAATTATAATTATTGATTTAAAAAGGGGAAAATCAGGAAATGTAATATATATCTATACTCTTCATTTTAATATGATCCTAAAACTGAAAGTCGGTACTCATCATTTACTTTACCGGATCGTTGTGTAAAACTACACTGTGAAATATTTTGGTTCCAGATTTTAAAATGGCTTAGACTAGTAAATGTGCAGACCTCACAGACAGAATCAGCGGGCTAAAACTCTACAAAACTAACATTATTTTCCTGCCAGGGCAAACGAACAGTTGCCTTTTGCTCTCCAACCGCCACGACGTCAATGGCATTTTGGCTTCATAAGGTCTTCCATATGGGATAACCTCACCTCCCCACAAATGGAGGCAAATGTGCCACGCAGCTGTGGAAGAGATGCTGGAGAGCAGCCAACCCTCTCCAATCGACACTGTCATTTCACTCTATCTGTGGTTTGCATGCATTTGCAAGGAAAGTTGAACACATTGACGTGTCTTAAACCTTGAAATAGAATCTTAAGGTATTTTAATGGTCTTAATTTGCAAGGCATGTCCCGTCAATAGTCGTCAGTGTGCTTGTGTTCAGGCGGCAATAAGAAAGGGGTGTGTTGGGGGTTGCAGGGATTGGATCCCCATTTTAATGAGATCCTTGACTTGAGACAAGGACAACAGTAATGTTTTTTTTTCCCTTCTTGTTCTTGTTTTGCTCGTTATTCCTTACTTCTCCCTCTCCATTGTTCTCTCTATGCCGTCTCAATATCATGTTCTCTCTTTGGATAACAACAGCCAGTTGTATTAAAAAGAAAACCAGGCCACTTCTGTTTTGTATTCTCTGCACTACGATCATGTGAAGTGGAGTCTCAAGAAGCTATTGCTGAGCATTTGAAAGTGTTGAGCTAATCCTAAAAAAAGCTTTTGTGCATGGCTGGTTAAAACCTGACCGCCTATGTGTGTTTATACATGTGCGTGCTACTCGTAGCAACTCTCAAGTGGCATTTCAAGTCCACCCTGTTAATATAACTAACTGATAACAGTTGTGGGGTGTGCCTTTCCTGGCTTAGGATCACAGTTTGGCACCGGATAGTATAAAGGGCTGCATGCTGAACATGAATAGACACCTTATTTTAGACTTATAAGACAGCGTAAATGTAGAATGGCAAATGGTAGCCATGGCGATTGATTCCAAAGACCTGCTGATTTGTAGAAATGAAGGGATATCCCGAACGAAAGCAACGCTGTGGTGATGAATGAAGTGCAAAATTGTTCCCAGGCGAAATGTGTAGATCGCATTTCATTGCTATGAATTCCCTGTCACACTGAAAGCGGATTAGCTTTTCATTTTGGAGTTTCTGTTGGGGATTCATTTAGAGTGGCAACTGGTAACAGAAATCATCCTGGAGTGTGGGTGTCTCTGTATAAGGTGTCTGGAAAGGCCCACTGCTGCTTTCCGAGTTTTTTTTCTTATCTGGATTCGGCCTACTTGGCAGAGAAACATGTTACATGTCAGATGGGGATTGAGGTGTCTTTTCTTTATAACCTCCCGGTAGAATTCTGCATTCTTTTGATTTACCCACTCTTGCATAATATTTAATAGGGATGGCCCTGATTAGAAATCGTATCCGAATTTATCGGAAATTGGGCCTAATTGTGTCCTGGAGGATTGGAATCGGGTAAAAAAAAAGATTGTGTATTTAAGTATATGTTTTGCAGTACCGTGCTCTGCAAGAGAATTACAAATGGGACATTTCGTTCAATTTAAGCCATTTTTTGCAGCTTATTCTTTACAGCATTACTTTAATTGTTGACCTCCTTTCCTGACACCTACTCGCCATGCCTCTCTCGACATCCCAGCGCTTGGGTGGCAGGGTTAGGGGAGGCTGTATGAAGGTGGCTGGGTTTAAAGAAAATTAACCCAATAAATCAAGTTGCTGCTTCTGTCTCCTCCCTGTCAGGACCCACTGGCCTCCCATACTTCAACAGCTATGCACACAATGATACACAGTGGTGCTTATGTAGCATTGGTGGAGTTAAACCTGTTGTCATAACTTACATAGACTAAAAAAATATATATATTTTTTTAAATGGACAATTTGATGATAGATTTTTTTTCGATTTAATTGTTTGTCAGGATAAGGGATACAGATGCCAGTTTTAGACAGACTAAATATAAACACTTACCTTGGAGTACACTCGCTAATAATGGGTACCAACATTTAAAAGTTCCTTTGTCTTGCAATTGGGATATTTTATATGGGAAAACTTTTCTTAATTTTTGGATTGTCGCAAACAAGGCTTGAGAGAATTATTTATCAAAATAAACATGACACTTATATGGTCTTAGACAGGTGTTTGATGTGGTTTCTATAGCTTAAAGGTAGAGTTGCCCATTTTAAAAGCAAGCATATGTCTTGGTGTTGACTAATGTTTCACAGTATTAGATATGTAATGTTAATATCAAATAGATTGAAATGACTAAAACAAGGTTTTAACAAGTTTCCAACATCCTAATGGAGGCAATCAATCCAGTTACTCTTTGCTCCCCATCTATCGTTAAACCAAAAGTGGATAGAAACACTGACAGGTGTCAGTGTGAACATAATGTCTCCCATGTTGGTCATCCCAATCAGTTACTCCGACACAGTCCATCAGTATTGCTTTACTACTACATCCACTGAGTATTCCACACACTGTTTTGCACAACAAGGTCAGTTCTACAAATTAGTAAGCAATGTGAGGCCTCCAAGCTCTTTACTAATAGAATATTTGTTCAACACAACATGAAGGTTTGTCTGATAACAAACTCCTCCCGGGGCACGAATGACACGCTTTGTTTTGACCTTCAAATTGACCGTGTAATGTTTTTTTCTAGCCGGTGGCGGAGCCAATTCCTATCTGCAGCTTCTGTTTGGGGACCAAGGAACAAAATCGCGATAAGAAGCCTGAGGAGCTCATCTCCTGCGCTGACTGTGGCAATAGTGGTGAGTATCTTTTAAAATTCTTCATATGCCTCCATTGTATCGCTCCTAACTTGAGATCTTGGATGCACAATGTGAATTTAGTCCTTGTATAAGTCTTATATTACTGTAAGACCACGATTGTGTTTCTACATGTTTGTGAATGGGTTTCTACCTGTTTGCAGGCCACCCGTCTTGTCTCAAGTTCTCTCCAGAACTCACGGTGAGAGTCAAGGCACTGTGGTGGCAGTGCATCGAATGCAAAACCTGCAGCAGCTGTCAAGATCAAGGAAAGAATGCGGTGAGAGGATGAGCGAATATAGCAGAGTGGCAGTGAAGCCTCTGTTCTTTGCTTAAGAGCCAGATATATATGCATGTAGCCATATTGTATCTGTACTTCTGACATGTGCTATTTTAGTCTGCCTGCCTTGTTCATTGTTATTTTCATTATAGGACATCATTGGGATTCAAAAGATACAACCAGGCACCTTTTTTTTAAATCTGTTGCACAATTTGTCATTCCAGACTTTTTATATTGATGTTGATACATCAGGAAAAATGTTTTTTTTAATAGTTATTTATGTATTCAACATGCCCAGTGCAATTATATAGCAAGTCGGAGGTGCAGATGTATTACTATTGGCGATACAGTCATTTGTAATTATCTGTTTATGTTTTTGTGTTTAGGACAATATGTTATTTTGTGATTCATGTGATCGGGGTTTCCACATGGAATGCTGTGATCCACCCCTCACACGGATGCCCAAAGGTAAATAAACTCCCTAACTTTGTACCCAGGTCTCTATTACATCTTAACAGCCTCTCATAAAGTCAATCATTTATCTAATATGCCTCAATGAGTGAGATTTATATTTCTAGATAATGTACACATTAAATCTACAACAGTCATGTGGAATCACATGTTTAGTGTTTCTCTCATTGCCTTTCTCATTGTAAGACCCATAAAACTTTTTTTTTTTTTTTTTTAGGAATGTGGATTTGTCAAATCTGCCAACCCAGGAGGAAGGGAAAGAATCTTTTACATGAAAAGGCAGCACAAATCAAACGACGCTATAACGCACCACTTGGCAGGCCCAAAAACCGGTAAAGAAATATATGCACTTTCTATACAGCATGCACGCAACACCATTTTTTTTCCTCATTCAAATCATGTGTTCAACAGACATGATGTAAAAATTAGTTAATAACTTTTATTTTTTATTGTCCGCTCAGGCCCGGGCGACCCTTCAAGAAACTAGTTGGCCGCGCTCGGCGGAAGCGTTCGGCCTCCCCGAATTCCTCGTCCAGCTCCTCTTGCGAAGGTTACCCCGGCGATGACCGACTACTTTTCTCAATGCGGGATACTGACGACCTGACACAAAGCAGTCTTCGCTTTAACAACAAGACCAAGGGATTAATCGATGCCCTCACCAAATTTTTTACACCTTCACCCGAGGGTCGAAAGGCACGCCAAGAAGTGGTGGACTACTCGGAACAGTGTCGTATCAGAAAGAAAGCCAATCGTAAGGGAGAGGGAGATGATAGGACAGGTAGGTTATTGTTATTTGCTCATAATTATAGTTTTCTCTAGAGAATATTCTTATTATTATTGAGTGTGTGACGTGGCATATGATTTATTCTGTTTTTTTCACCATTTTTAGACAATCAGGAAGGCAGCGATTGGCGAGATGACGACGACAGACTGCCTGGTCATGAAAATCTAACTGAAAAAGATATTGAGCTCTTTAGACACATCCAGGATCTGGCATTACAGGTATATAATTTATTGCACCCCCCCCCCCCCAAAAAAATAATTAATGTAGAATGAGTGATAAAAGGAGATAAAAAAATAGCATATGACATATTTTATTACTGTCATTAAATGTGTTTTCTTTACTCACATTACTGTGTTTTCTCTAGTGGTAGTGTATGATGTAAGCTTCCTATTTTTATTATTATTATTTAAATCCTTTTTTTTTTTTTTATTTGCTCACATCAACAGAAAGTGGGCGTAACAGGTCCACCGGACCCACAGATGCGATGTCCAGCAGTCATTGAATTTGGAAAGTTTGACATCCAGACGTGGTATTCTTCTCCCTACCCGCAGGAATACAGCAGGTGCACAGTTTACTCGAAATTGTTTATTTTTATTATTTTGGCATGCTCCTGGACACGAATATAATTATATCTGGAATGACGAGCAGGAACAGAGAGATGCATTAAATAGATAGCAATTGTTATTCAATTTGCAAATGTCTATTGTATTGAATTGGGGCTCTTTTCAGTTGTTTGAGCAGGAAATATCTCACATTATTTGTCGTAGTAGTGAATCTGTTTAGTATTTGACATTCACTGCCAGTATTTAAAAAAAAAGTGCACTAACCTTTATCATGTTACACCTTTCTTTTGTTTTGTTTTTAGACTACCCAAACTATACCTTTGTGAGTTTTGTTTGCGCTACATGAAGAGCCGTAGCATCCTCTATCAACACATGAAGAAATGCAGCTGGTTCCATCCTCCAGCTAATGAGATTTACAGGAAAGATGACGTGTCTGTGTTTGAGGTAAACACTCCTACTGAAAGATGGTCAAAATAATACCATTATAAATAACAGCATTCTAAAATGAGGAATTATCCTGCTATAGAGAAATCAAAATTCATATAAAGGACATTCTTCCAATTACAGCACAATAATGTACATTCACTTACAGTTGATTAACATTGATTAAATGCTCAGTTGAGTTGATTGACTGGTGTTTTTTCAGCATTAAGGAAATTATCAAATGTCAACTAATATTCAATATAGACTATATAATACAATTTCTCAATGTAATGATTACAACCAATATTGATTTTCTCATAATGTTGTATTGCTTCTCTATAGGTGTATTCAGGCCTAATACTACTTAGAACTCAATCTTATCTGTCTCTATGGCTCCCTAAACTTCATTTATTTTTTTTAAACTGCATTTGACCTCTTCTCCGATTAGCATTGGCTGAATGAGTAGCTTCCATTTAGCACTCATGTCTGTTCTCTCAATAATCTATTTGAAAGGTCGATGGAAATGTGAGCACAATCTACTGCCAGAACTTGTGCCTATTGGCCAAGCTTTTTCTCGATCACAAGACCCTCTACTACGATGTGGAACCCTTCCTTTTCTATGTCCTCACGCAAAATGACAACAAAGGTTGCCACCTTGTCGGCTACTTTTCTAAGGTAAGCATAGATGGTTTCATTTTGTGAGAATTTCCTCATTACATCTCTTTAAATGCTTGTATCCTGCCAAAAAAATCGTTAAAAATCCAGCTGTCTCAGTCATTATTATTCTCTAATGGTGTACTATGTGTCTTTTCAGGAGAAACACTGCCAACAGAAATACAACGTATCATGCATCATGATTCTTCCGCAGTACCAGCGAAAGGGCTATGGGCGATTTCTCATTGATTTCAGTAATTATCTCTCCTTGTCAAACACAATTCGGATTTACTATATTGACATAAACTTGTTAATTAGAAAGTAAACTTAGTAGCACAATTTTTTATTTCATTCTGAAAGAAACACTGATAGTAATTATTGTTGCAATGTGTCTTTTCTTCTTGCAGGTTACTTACTATCTAAGCGTGAGGGTCAGCCCGGATCACCAGAGAAGCCTCTCTCAGATCTCGGCCGGCTTTCTTACATGGCCTATTGGCGCAGTGAGGTCCTAGAGTGCCTCCATAGGGTTCATGACCGGCAGATCACAATTAGACAGCTCAGCAAACTTACTGGGATTTGCCCGCAGGATATCACCACAACGCTATACAGCCTCAATATGCTTGAGCAACGGGGAGAGAGGTCAGAAAACTAAATATAGCTTCTCATCAGAGCTAACATTCTCTTTAGCTTGGTAGTGATGATTGGGCTACCTGAAAAAATACAGCACTTAAAAATAAAATTTAGTCAAGTTGCGCTCGATGCTTATAGGCCATCACTATGTGACAATATATACCACTGGTGTCAAAGTGGCGGCCCGGGGGCCAAATCTGGACAGCGGCATCATGTTGTGCGGCCCAAGAAAGCAAATCATGAGTGCCGACTTTCTGTTTTAGGGTCAAATTCAAACGGTTAGATATGTACATTACATTTCCCCTTTTTAAAATCAACCATTGCAATATTTTCAATCCAATTCTATTTCTTTTGTGTTTTCAAAGCACTTTTTGTAAGATCTAAAAATAAATATAAAGATATTTTCTGTTTTCCACTTTAATATTGAACATAATTAAAATATATATTTTGTTACCATTTGAAATGAAAAACATCTTTAAAAGAATGTTTCATTACTAAGAAAAAAAAGCCCATATAATATATATTATAATGATTGATTTCTCCCCCTTTGTCAGATTGGTCCTCGTGCGACGAGATACGCTAATAGATAGCCACATGGCTCGTCTCAAAGCTCGACCTCGACAACTCGAAGTTGACCCAGAGTGTCTTCGATGGACTCCTGTCATTGTTACTAATACTGTAGTATCGGATGCTGATGAGGATGAAGATGAAGAGGATCAAGAACCAACGGCGGAAGACCGGAAAGAGGTAAACATTTTTCTGATTACCTTACAACTGCACTTTAACCAGTGTATGCCAGCATTTAAAGAAGCAGCCATTATAATTGTATCTTCTTGTTTTTTTAATAGATCAAACCAAGCATTAAGCTACCATCATTGTCCTGGCACATGCGTCAGGCAAAGAAAAGAGAAGAAGAAGATGAGGAGGAAGAGGAGGATGAGGAGGATGAAGAATTGGAGGAAGAAGAAGAGAGAAAGGGGTTTCTAGGATTTCCAGTCAACCAAAGTACTCCATCGTCACCTCCAGTCCGTTGTCTGCCTGCCCCAAAGCAACCACGCCCACCCCCGCCAGCCAATGGTGAACGCAGACCCCGAGGTCGCCCACCCAAAAATTGGCCATGGGGGAAAGGGGTTAGGGATAGCCATCGAGTTGGAAGGCCGCCCAAAGTCTGCCAAATGGAAGATGAAGGCGACGACAATGAGAGGACAGAGGGAGGAAAAATGGGGTCGGCAGCCATTCCATCTTCCGTATTCTCACCAGAGCGAAAAGTAGAGTTGACTAGCTTTCGGACAGTAGACACGGCTCGGCACCCCACCATAGCTCCTACCCGAAGAGGACGACCTCCGAGAAAAAAGAGAGGCCCCAAACCCAGACACATGGAGGAACCGGGGGAGGGGCTCTCACAACTTCCTGGGGTATCCAGGCTCAATGATTCTCCTCCCGTCCGTAAAACTGGTTTCAGTGATAGTAGTGAGGAAGATGAGGAGGAGGAAGAAGAGGAGGAGGAGGATGATGAGGAAGATGAGGACGAGGATGATGAAGACGATGAAGATGAGGAAAGCAGGGCAAGCTCTCCACCGATTTTGACCAAGCCCGTTATGGGACTCAAATGCAAGGTACAAAGAACTGCTCGTTTTATCTGTTTTAACTCTTAACTCTTTGTAAGATAGCAAGTTAGTTTTTAATACTTACAATCAAGAAAGTAAAATTTCCTTGTCTTTTGCCCAGAAGCCGTTGAGAAAACGTCGTTTTCGTCAGCGCAGCCACCCACACAGCAGCGTGGTGACCGAGACCATTTCTGAGACCACCGAGGTTTTGGATGAACCCTTTGTTGACTCGGACTCCGAGAGGCCCATGCCACGGCTGGAGGAAGAGACGGCTATGGGTCACCACCCCTTGCGGCGATACCCGCCTGCCCGCTCCGCACTTGGGTTGTCAGACCCTGCTCCGAAACGGGGACGCCACTGCAACCTCTCTGATTCAGAGGAAGATGGTGAGTGACTTCAATCTTGTTGACTCCTAGATGAAAGTATGTTTTGAATGTCTAAACCAGTATGGGGAAACTGCGGCCCGCGGGCCACGTAGGGCCCGCTAGGCTTTTTAATCCGGCCCGCTGACGTTGTCCAAATGTTTTTTTTTCCCCAAGTTTGCCCACCCCTGCTCTAACCTGTTTCTTCCAATTATCTGTTTTTAGAGCTAACTTCCATCCTGAACCCCGTAGCTGCATTACCATGTCCTTCGGGGAATCAAGCTACCGATCCCGAGGCCCCAGTCAAGAAGAAAAAAGGCTGGCCAAAAGGAAAGAGTCGGAAACCACTGCACTGGAAGAAACGGGGACCTGGAAGACCACCTGGAAGCGGAGCCAACCAACGAGCTGCTGCAGAAAGCCAAGCAAGCGGGACTCCTACACCCCCCAAAATCAAAATGAAGCCAGGGCGGAAACCTCGGACGTGGTATCTCCAGCGTGCCCAAGAAGAAGCGGAGAGACAAGAACAGGAGAAGCAAAGACTGCAAGAACAGCAAATGGACAAAAACCCTTTGCTACTTTCCAATGATCGAAACAGCAAACGTGTTTCCAGAACCATCACGGAAAATAAGGAAAAATACTCGGACGAAGATGATTATCTCCCAATGCCTTTGGAGCAAAAAGTACCAAAAAGGAGAGGTAGACCCCCTAGAAACCCTATGCTCCGTCACCCTCCACCACCTGCTCCAAGACCGCCTCTTAACTCTGAACCAGAAGAGGCAGAAGAAGAAGACGAAGAAGCAGAGAGATCTTGGGAGAACAACAACAAATCTAGTCGTCCATTCTCCCGCCCAATGTTGTCCGCTTCGTCCTCATCGTCCAAGACGCCCCAATTCCGCCCTCCGAGTGTCGATATCGGCGAAAGAGAAGATAACGACGAAGAGGAGGAAAAGGAAGAAGACTTTGAGCAACAAGGTTGTGGAAACCTCACGTCGAGACGAACGCCGGTGGCACCAAGTTCGGGAAGCCGGCGTAGCGAGGACCACGACGCAGATGACGAGGGTGACGGACACTTGGAAGAAAAGAGTAATAGCAGTAGCAGCAACATCAGTAAAAAACGAAAAAATCAAGAGTCTGATGATGACGAGGATGAAGATGAGGATGAAGAACCCGTTTCACATCCAAGCTCTCCTCCGGTTAAAGAAGAACCACAGGGAGGAGAGACTTTTTTAGACACGGAGAACAGCGTGGCCCGGGATTACGTCAGCAAGCAAGAGGAGGACGAAGAGGAAGAAGAGGAGGACCTTGAAGAGCAGGTGCAAGAGGTCAAATGTCAACCCTCCTCTGCTGACCCACAGCAAGAAGATAGACGCCGACGAGAGCAGGAGGAATCTGCCGCCGCCGCTGCTGCTGTGGAAACTGTTACGGCCATGTCTGTTCCCCCAGAACCTATGGAACTTCAACCTTTACAGACCGAGGACAAAGACGTTGCACTTTTAATAGAACCCCAGCATTCACACTCCCACCCGCATCCACACCAGCACTCGGATTTTAAAGAGGATTTGAGTCACCATCATACACATCACGCCCACCATCACTCCAATGAACTGGATTTGGAGACAGTGCAGGCCGTACAGTCTTTGACACAAGGGGAAGCCCAGGATGAAGAGACGGAGACTCATCACGGGGCTTACCAAGACTGTGAAGAGACGCTAGCTGCCTGTCGGACATTACAGAGTTACAGCCATTCAGGGGATGCTGAAGAGGAAGCCCTAGCTTTGGTAGAGGACTGTGGGGCTTCGCAACATAGTAGTCCTCTACCGAATCCTCAAATGCCCCCGCTGTCTGGTCAGTCCGTGCGTTCAGTGAACAGTCCAGGGTTACCTTCAGCCATCATGGAGACGACGACAACTGGGCAGAGGGGTGGGACTCCTGGCCCTACTGGGGCGGGTGGTGGAGGTGGTGGTGGGTACACGCAGATTACCCCAGAACATCCCAGTTCTTTATCGGCCCCTTCCCAGCAGAACATGGAGACATCTCCCATGATGGATGTGCCGTCTGTTTCGGACCACTCGCAGCAAGTTGTTGACAGTGGTTTCAGCGATTTAGGGAGTATCGAAAGTACGACAGAGAACTATGATAACCCCAGTAGCTATGACTCCACCATGGGCGGAGGAAGCAATGGAACTGGGAATGGTGGAAGCGGAGCTGGGATTACTGTGGCAGGAAACTCTTCGGCGTCCTCATCTGTCACGTCTTCCTCCAGCTCGGCCACTCCGTCCACCTCGCAGTCCAACAGTTGCCCCTTCGTGCCAACCCCAAGTTTAACATCTTCCGCGGGGAATGGTGGAACGCCACATGGGTTAGGAAGCTGTAGCCTCATCCAGCAAAGCGGACCTGGCCCTAATAGTGGTCCCGGAGCCAGTAATGTAGGCGGTTCCGTCCCCCAAGCTCCACCTCCTCCCCACCGATCCTCCACTCCTAGTTGTGGCATCAAATCCCCCCAAAGCTGCGGTGTGATCGAAAGACCGCCAAGTACTAATCCGCAATCGTCGCAAAAGAAAGTCTCACAACAACCTCCTCAGCAACAACAACAGCAAACCCCTAATTCCCAGCCTCAACCCTCAGCTCCACCCCCTCCACAGCAACAGCAGCAACCCCTCTCCCAATGCAGCATGGGAAATGGCTTCGGCTCCACCCCCATGATTATGGAGATCCCCGAAAGCGGAGGCGGGGGTGGCGGCCGCACACTCTACGAGCGCATGGGTCAGGACTTCGGCACGGGAGGTTACCCCCAACCCTCCGCGACCTTCAGCCTGGCCAAACTCCAACAGCTCACAAACACCATCATGGATCCGCACGCCATGCCCTACTCTCACTCGGCCTCCGTCACCTCCTACGCCACCAGCGTTTCGCTGTCCAACCCGGCGGGGTTGCCGCCCTCTGCCCACGTGCCTCTTTCCCAAGGCCAGCCCACAATGACTCCACCCCCTAACCTCAGCTCTGGCTCCATGAACTTAGGCTCCCTGCAGCTTCAACGCAACATGCCCACTACCAACATCAGTCTTGGCCCGCCACCCCACACGCAACGACTGCAGGGCCAAATGGCGAGCGTCAAAGGCCACATTTCCATTCGCTCCAAAGCCACTCAGCAACTGGCCCCGGCTCCGCACCAACAGCAACTCTACGGACGTAGCTCTGGGGCGGTAACCATGCAGGGCACACCTCGCACCTTGGCCGTTCAACGCGGCATGATGCCAAACCTCATGCCGACGGCGGCGCCGTACAATTCCATGAACATGACGCCGCTTAATCCCATGTCAGCTGGTTATCGAATGCCCCAGCCCATGATGAACAGTGGTTACCACGGTAATTCTCCGTATATGAATCAGCCAGCTCAATACCCCATGCAAATGCAAATGGGAATGATGGGTGGGCAGGGTTACCCCCAGCAGCCTATGCAGCCAAATCACCACAGCAACATGATGTACACAGGCCCCACCCATCACAGCTATGCCGGTGTCCCAAAACAGTCGCCCTATATGAGCAGATGAAGACGGGGGTCCAAGGCTGATATTTGCTGTACTTTAAATCAGTCTCATTCACATTCTGCGGCGCCGTGGAAGGCGCCATCAGAGCAAGTGAATGGAAACCGATGGGTTTCCCGGTTTTCTGTGTCATCTTTTTGCCCATTCCTCAGAAGATAAGGTATAGATAGATATACGTGGACCAGGTCAGGCCAAGACGGTCCCAGCCAAGTGGCCCAATTGTCTACTTTTGCCTCTCGAGGAGATGGAGGGAGGCGAGAAAGATACACAGAAACAGACAAGGATTCATTCTGATCTCGTATTGTCAGATTGCTAATGCAAAAAGACACTTATCTGATTATATTCAACCATGCACACAATCTTTTGACATAGGAGCCTTACCTTAAAAAAAAGAGACATCGTAGGTGGATACTTGTTTTGTTAATCATGATGTTGGAACTTTTTATTTTTGGTTTTGGAATATCTCTGTGCAGTCTGGCCTCTTGTATGCTTAAGTCTTTATATTTGTGGCATTCTAAAATGGTGGCACACCCTCAAGGGTTCTCTCACAAAGACCCCCAAAAATCTCCCAAGGCATGCCCACCCAGCCTGGCGGAAATTTCTGTGATCAAGGTGGTGTTTTATTCATGTTTCTGTCTTCCTTGATGGCGGACATCATACCAAAACACTGAAAAAGACACAGAGGAGGAGACAAGTGTCTTTTTTTTTGTATCCAATAGTAGCATTCTGTTTTACAGTTTTCTGTCACTTCAACAAATGTAAATATTATGGTACCTCCCATTATGAAGCAACATACAAACAACTACATACATACTGGCTAGTACTTGCATTAACTGACTAGCACCAGAATGTACTACATTCAACTATTCTTGTTCACACTCCACACAACAGTCAGTGTGCAATGTCCATTTTGGGGATGAAGTATTCCGAACAAAAAATTCAATTTAGCTGCTTTAAGGAAAAATTACTCAATTAGCTGACTTCCATGGAAGCAAAGTGTTAAAAGACCCCCCTCCAAAAAAAAAAGGTCAAGATGTCCGCTTATGAAATGTGTATTCTTTTTAACTTTTTTTGGTTATTTTTTTTGTTTTTATACATGCGTTTTATTTTTCTCTTGACCTCTGTGTTTGCTAGAGACACTGCAGTAGACAGTTAGCCTTTATAAAAGGTGTACTTAAAGCCCTGGTGTAGTGCATGGCTTGGCCCACACATAGAGGCGCACACGTATGAAAGCAGGGTCAGAGCTTTGTTGGTGATGGTGTTTAAATGGCGCAAGGTGGAATTGTTCACCTGGTTGCCCATGTACCAGTATTCAAAGTCAAAAAAAAAAAGAGGCGTTTTAGTTTTCTTACAGACCTGACATTGCATACTTTTTTTGTGTCTATTGTTCTGTTCTGAACTTTGTTTTCTTTCTGAATTTTATCAGACTGGGCAGCTTTCTATTATGACCTTAAGCTGACTCTTTTTGACTAAAAAGAACCTGTGTAGAGAACACATTTTTTTCTATAATATAAAAAGGAAATTCTGACATTGATATTGGTACTGTCATTTTTTCCCCTTCACTTCTGTTTCAGGATTTAAAAAAAAAATACAACACTGCATATTTTTTAGATCACTTCTTGGGTAATAATTACTATAAAATTCAAAATAGATAATACAAAAAAAGTTCTACTCACTTTTAGTGATTATAAGATGCCTTTAACCTTTTCATTCCATCTCATCTCTAGAGTTTTTCTATCTTTGTGTAGTATATTAATGCTATTTTAAACAAAAGGACTACAAATATCTAAAGGTCACTTGGCATTTTTTTTACGTGTGTGAGAGTGTGTGTGAGTGTGTATAGGATGACTTCCTTACATTAAAGAGGCATGTAAAAATAAGCTCCGTATATTTCTGTCTGTTTATATCGCTTCCCTTTTTGTATTCTTTGGAATTGTACATGTTTCGTTGTATGCTAAGGGAGTGCAAAATAGAGTGTTTGACTAAGTGCAGAATTCTGTACTTAGCGGCCCTCAACTCTCTTCTCTGTCCCTGTATGTATTTCCATTTATCCGGCCGCAGCCCGTTTCTTAGCAAGTACTTTCAAAGAACTCTGTACATTTTAAAATAAAATGAAAATAAATTATGTTGAGCCATTCATGTTTCTCCTGATGTTATTAGATGGATGTTTTTTTTTCTTTGTATAATTAGGCTTCTGCCACTCAAATTAATTTTTTCTCACCAAATATTCTAAATATTTTTACATTCAAATATTTATCAATGCTACTTTATTTCATATCAATTTCATAGTATTGTTTTGTCATAACTAGACTGCATTCACATTTATATTCACTAATTTTAGGGGTCACAACCTAAATTTTTGTACTTGGAGTGGCATTATACCTAAAATTTTCTACGAGAATGAGCCTCCAAAAAAAACCAAATGAAATATGTAATTTTAAAAAGCGTATTTTATTATTATTATTTTTGAATGAAGAGGGCTGTACTGACAAAGGCCATAAAATGAAATCTAACACTGACTAGAAACAAAATGTCACCTCTGCTTTTCTCCGAGCCAATCAGGAAAGCGTATTTCCACGCGCTGCTTACCTGCTGTCCAATTGCTGAATAGTGCTTGTGACACAGCATCCGCACTCACGCCCAATGGGTGCGTTTAAGGCGGGGCTTTAGAATATTTTGACGAATTGTGATTGGCTGATATTATTCAGCTTCCCGACTCCAGACTGATCCTACTAACGGAAGCAACAACGGCTTCATATTTCAATGAGAAAATAGTGAAATACGAGACTGAGACGTAGAATTGGTCTCTGGTAAGTGATTTTTATATCCATAGCATTGAAAATGTGTCGCTCTAAAGGCTTGGAATCATTTAGATTTGTTGTATTTTTCTTCTTATGCTGGATGACGTTTTGCCTCACTGTCATGAGACACTAAGGAGGAGGGTGATACGGCTGAATATTACAATGGATGGAGCTGGAGGCCTTTAAATACTATTTTTATTTTAGGATCGATCGTTTTGCGGCAACTCGTTTAACATGTTTATTTTTGCCTAAGTTAGGTTCCTGAGTAGACATTGTGTATGTTTTGGTTTCTCTCGTCGTTTTCACCAAACAAGTTGCGGATGTGCTGGCATTGTGTATTTTTAACAATAATGACTTCCCATCTTAATGGCCATTATCAACTCAACAGATACTAATTACGCTAATAAACGTCCAAATCATGTTGACTGAGAAAAAATGCTGCCACCCTTTCCATGTCGAAATTGTTTGGACGTCTATCACCGTCAATGGTAAAAGATTGTGCTGACATACTTTTTGTCTGAATCAGTATTAACTCCGTGACGTCATTGGTTACTAGGTAGTATATACTTTTTGGTCTTATCACATTTTGGTGATGACCCCCAAATAATAATAAGAATAATTAAAAAAACAACTTGTGTCATGTTCTTTTTGGTTAAGACTGTGCACACAAGTGTATGAACAGCCTTTTTCACAAAGAATGTCATGTGACTTGGTGGAATAGAGATTTACTTGTGTTGGAAACAGAAGAATGTCCATCCAGGCTGTTGGAGTATTTTTTGTAGAATTTTAATCTTCATGCACGAGATTCCTCTGATTAACTACAATTAATCGCATTGTCATACTCATTAAACTGACACATTTAAAATTTGTATACACAGTATAGTAATAATAGTCACATCCAAATCTGACCCATCTTTTTAGTTATTAAGTCATAATAAGAATAACTTTTCATGCTATTTCATTTTGATGTTTAATTCTGGTAAATGTGTCAAGAAATTACATGGGCAAAATGTTCTTCTCTAATTTTTTTTCCTCCTCCATTTTAGCAATCAGTCAAGATGATTCACAGTCTCTTCCTAGTCAACTCCTCCGGAGACATTTTCCTGGAGAAGCACTGGAAGAGTGTGGTGAGCCGCTCTGTATGCGACTACTTCTTTGAGGCTCAGGAGCGTGCAAGTGAACCCGAAAACGTCCCACCTGTGATCCCCACCCCGCACCACTATCTTATCAATGTCCTCAGACATCGCATATACTTTGTGGCGGTCATACAGAGTGAAGTTCCGCCACTCTTTGTCATCGAGTTTCTGCACAGAGTCGTCGATACATTCCAGGTTTTTACTTCATGTCTGAATGGATCATTTGATGTTACCATTTTACAAAATATTTTTACCAATTGTTTGTTGTTTTTTACAGGACTATTTTGGTGTATGCACTGAGGCTGCCATCAAGGACAATGTAGTCGTAGTTTATGAATTATTGGAGGAAATGTTGGACAACGGCTTCCCCCTTGCTACAGAGTCCAATATTCTCAAAGAGCTTATCAAGCCCCCCACCATTCTCCGCACGATGGTTAACACTATCACAGGTATAATAAGTAGAAATATACAAAACATTGGCTCGTCATGGGCTCTAAGGATTGATCCATATACAGTAGTACCTCTACATATGAGCTTAATTCGTTCTGGGACTGAGCTCATATGTCTGTATTCTTGTAACGTTTCTCATTGAAATGAACTGAAAACTAATTAATTTGTTCCAACCCTCTGAAAAAAAACACCAAAAACAGGATTGCACTGAAAAAAATGGACCACATTGGATTACCCTGAAAAAAATGCAACACTCCGCCCAGTGCTCGTAGATATCTGTTATACACGAAAGAGATGCAGCAAAATAGACAGTGTCCTACAATGATAAACAGCCTCTCATGTCTTGGCCACCTGGCTTTTCTCGTATCTCGAAATTTTTCTCGTATCTAGAGATAATTATTTGCTCGAAATTTTCCTCATATGTAGAAGTGCTCATATGTAGAGGTAGCACTGTACGTCTTTAAAATATCCACACCAAACTCTATTCCAATCCATTGACAAATAATCCATTCCCAGGCAGCACCAATGTGGGTGAACAGCTCCCAACTGGCCAGCTGTCCGTGGTACCATGGAGACGAACTGGTGTCAAATATACCAACAATGAAGCCTATTTTGACGTTGTGGAGGAAATAGATGCCATCATTGATAAGTCAGGTAATGAATACTTCATGGCCACTCATTCATTTCCATTGAAGGCTATAAATGACAACTCTATGTTATCTTATTAAATAGTATTTTTCTATACCCCTATCAGGTTCCACCATAACGGCTGAAATCCAAGGAGTCATTGATGCCTGCGTCAAACTGACAGGCATGCCTGACCTGACTCTATCGTTTATGGTAAGTACTTACAATCTAATTCATTCTGTAAGTGTCAAGACTTAACCTAACATTTTTTTAAAAATACAATAACTACAATAAAACAGCTGCAACATTAACATAGAGCAAATTTGGAGGTTTTTGTCATTTGGCTTATTTTATTCTATTGTAATTAGCCACCTAAGCACTTCTAACAATATTAACATCTCTGTCTCAGAATCCTCGGCTGTTGGATGACGTCAGCTTTCACCCGTGTGTTCGATTTAAGCGTTGGGAAGCTGAGAGAATCCTTTCCTTCATCCCTCCTGATGGAAACTTCCGCCTCCTTTCGTATCACGTCAGCTCTCAAAAGTTGGTCTTGTACATTTCCCTTAAACTATATTGAATATGAGTCACCACTGAATTATCATCATAAACTGATGTTCTCTTTTAACGACAATATGACATCCTATTCTTGCCTTTTTAAGCCTGGTGGCCATTCCCGTGTACGTGAAGCACAACATCACTTTCCGCGAAGGAAGCTCCCAGGGGCGCTTTGACTTGACCCTGGGCCCCAAACAGACCATGGGCAAGGCTGTGGAATCAGTGCTGGTCAACAGTCAGCTCCCGAGAGGGGTTCTCAACGCCAATCTCAACCCCTCCCAGGGAACGTACACCTTTGATCCAGTCACAAAGGTATACTTAGAATACAAATACGTGACCAAACATTTTGTAAAGTATGATAGTAACATGTGGATGTGTGTTTTGATCAGTTATTGACTTGGGATGTGGGCAAGATCAACCCCCAGAAGCTTCCGAGTTTGAAAGGCACCATGAGTTTGCAGGCGGGGGCTTCCAAACCTGATGAGAACCCTACCATCAACATTCAGCTCAAAATTCAGCAGATGGCCATCTCAGGTTCACACAAACGCGCACCATGGATATTGTTCACAGGGGTCAAATTGAAAAATTAAGTGGAGGTTTTCCTCCCAACTGAAACACCCACTTGGCCCTTTCTGGAATGAGTTTGACCTCTATGTTATAGTTCAACACTTTGCAAAAAAACCCACAATTTTAGCTTCCTCCATCATGAAGAATCTACTAAACTCGCCCAATTGTGGTTGCACTGTTGCCCTTTATCCACTAGATGGAGCCAAAATCAATGTACATTCTAATTCAGATTTGTGGGGTTGCCAAATGTACAGTATTATCTATCTTTTACTGAATGGGGAGGGACTTTCATTTAAGGGAATACCATAAAAGATCTTCATGAGGTCAAATTGCAGTGTCTGATATTTATGATTATTTTTATGGAAAATATTGGGAATTAGGTCATGTTAATTGAGGTGCCAATATGGCTGTATGGAATCAACTCATTAAAATATATGCTATCTTTTGAACAGGGCTGAAGGTGAACCGTTTGGACATGTATGGGGAGAAGTACAAACCTTTCAAAGGTATCAAGTACATGACCAAAGCTGGGAAGTTCCAAGTGCGGACATGAGAAGATCATTTCTGCTCAAATTGGACCAAATCTCCACGGAACTGCGATGCGAGGATGCCTGTGATGTGTTGTGCTCCGTCCAGGGTGGACATTTCAGGTATAAGCTCCATAGTTAGGTAGCCCACTGTAGCCCCAAAAAGGACTAGCTTCCATTCAATTCTTGAAACCGGTGGAACGACGTAATCTTCCTAATTTTAATGCAAGCTGATCTGTAAAATCCTTCAAAATAATAGTAATATATACTCTTATAAATCAATGGTTATTGATCTCAAATTTCAGATGATTCCCACAATATATGATCCATATTTAGTTTTATCACAATCATAAGCGATATTTTCCATGATAATAAATATGGATTATTTAGCGCTTCTTAATAAGCAAACTTTCACATGATTTGTTTGGAAAGGAAATGTGATTACTACATTGATAGCATATTTATTTTATGTCAAATCCTGCTTGCTACTGCGTATAATGTATTTTTCTCCATATTTATTTATCTTAAACCTTGTTTTGCTATTTGTGTTTTGCTTTGCAAGGTTTCTTAACTTGTGTGTTGCTTCCGAAATACCGAATATGGAACAGTCCGTCCTCTGCTAGGTTCTTCAACTTGTGGTGTAACTAAATATTTCATGCAAATGGAGTCGGGGGTGACGTGACTAACGTCTCTGGGGCTGTTTTAGTTCCATTTGTGTTTGAGTGAAAAGTGCAAAATTTCCATTAGCTTCTTTTATCCTCTGAAAGTGTATTTTTGCTGAATTCATCTCCCCATAATACAAAAATCATGGAAAGAACATGGCCTTAAACATAAATGGGATATTAAATTTACCTTTGCAAAGGTATTTCCACATTAAATAAATTTTAGCATAGCTAAAAATTTGATCAAAAAATTAACTTCATAATAATTTAGTAAGTCTATGCAAAAAACTTTCTAATTCCCATTGGAATCAATAAGAAACAAAACTTTATTTTGTAATGCCACGACTCATTTAGTATGTTGCGTTTACTGTAACGAGGCCTCATGTCACCATGGTAACGGAAACCAGTCCATCGTTATACTCCGATCCAATACTAGAGCAGCTTGTGTCAACAACTGTTATTTGTTGAATGGTTTGCTCATTTAGAAGAGGAATGAAGGCTCCTATTTTTTTTGTCTGCCTTATGTTGCTGTTACAAAAGTGTCGTAATAAATATTTCATGTGATGAAGTCACAATGCTTGTCCTACTTTGCATGATATTCGATCTCAGGTCAATCCTCACTGTCTGGTTGGTGTCTTACAATTGGCTGTTAGCTGGGATAGGCTCCAGCACCCCCCTAGAAGCAGTTTAGAGTGTCCAATCTGCCTAGCATGCATGTTTTTGGAATGTGGGAGGAAACTGGAGTACCCGGAGGAAACCCTCAAAGAACATGTAAACTCCACACAGGTGGACAAGAACTAGATTTGAACCCAGAACTGTGAGGCCAAAACGCTATTCACTTGCTCCACCGTTCCGCCCTGTAATTTAAATGCCTATTTTAAATATTTATATTGGAAATTTCGCCCATCCTTGATTTCAGTTGCACAAAATAGTATATTTTAGGAATAAAAATGCCTTATTTTCTTAATATTTGCCATAGCAGAGATTTTTTAATCAATGTGGTTCTTATTGATTGCAATTCGATCAAGCTGATGCAGATTAGGATTCACAAGGCTGTTGCATATTTGTAATCATCTCTAGGTTTGCGTGTGCTTAAGAAGTATTTTATTTTGAAAAAAAGCAAAATCCCTATTGACTGCCATTGTAGTGATCCCTTCGCATCCTCATCTAGTGATGCTCCACCCCATAATTTACTAATGACTTCGAGCCTCCTAAAGATGACCTCTCTCTCTCCTCCTCCTCCTCCCCGTGGTTTACTACCACTAGCCCCCCCTCGAGCCCCCCCCCACCCCCCCCCCCTCGTTTGTCACCTCAGTGTCGACTATTTTCAACTTTTGCACGAGCGTCTGCACGCTTGTTTTGACCTGGAAAATATGTGAACTCCTCCTCATCCATTTTGGCTCAACTTCTCCCATTTTGACATTTCATTTTTTAACCACGCGACAGTAGCGTGACATTTCTACCCACGCCATGACGCCGTAGTTCAAACCAGGTAAATATTTCTCATTTTTTGTTGGTAATTTCTGTGTAATAGGCCCAAACAAAGCTTCCACGTGATGTCGTTTTTTTTCCAGCATCGATTTACGTTCACGTGAGTGACGCATGATCAGATATTTACCTTTTTTTGCATCATATGTGCATTATATCCTAAAGAAATGTTCAATTAGGCGTCTTTACATTGAAGTTGCGATACTATTTTGCAAAAACAGCTTGCTTTTAATTGTCTTTGGCTCTTTAACTCGGACACGTGCGTGTTTTAGTACTTTACGTGTGTGTTTTCACACATTTAGTGAAAGTGCCCCTTTTTTTTGCCACTCAGAGCAATTAACACACACCTAACAGTAAAGAGTGTGTATTGAGAATGCTAATGCAAGGAGATAACAAGCACTATCTTAATGTAAATCTAAAGAGTTTGTTATGTGTGTGTGATTGCTTTGATAGGACTACATTCTGCCCGTGGCAAAAAAAAAAAAAAAAACACGTGATCACATGTTACACATGGAAAGGATACTCATTAATTCATTACCTGCAATTGACAGCGATAGGCGTCCTATTTATTGGAGCTGGAAGGATTGGTAGTGCAATTGGCAGTCATAATGGATTGGATGTCAATCAGTCATCCAATGCATTTAACTGGGAGGACTGGGAGTGCTATTGGTGGTGAATGAGGGTCCTGCCAACGTTCCCAATTGGAATACTTTGAATGTTTATCACTGTCAAAGGCAGCTAAAGAGTTAAATGTGATCTACTGTAATGACTCTTGTGTAAAAATGATCAAATCTATATGATATGCTTTTGTTAACCTTTTCAAAACTGCAAAGCTATCTGAAAATTGATTACAATTTGGGAAATAATCCCCTTAAAGTGAAAGTCTCTGCTGTGAGAGTTAATTCATAACCTTAATCCTGCCATAGTGCAAAAGACCAATGACCTGGGATAGTCCCCTATCTTTTTATGGAAAAAATATATATTATTAAGCAGGTGTACCTTAGAAGACATGATAGAAATGCGTTTTTAACCTCTACATAGCTGCAAATACTTACTAAAACATATTCAAATCTTTTGAAGGCAACCAATAGCAACAAAATGTAGCTTTTCCTCCCATCAATCCAGCATTTATTGATGGTGGAATGGAGCGTGTGACCAGCAGACAAAGAGGACACTGCGCGGTATCGGCGCATCATCCCCCCCTTCCATTCTTTCCAGTGGTGGACTTAAGCCCTTGCCCATGTGCTCTCTACACTAAAACCTAGATTTCACCCATGTTATTCAACTTTAATGTGAGAGTTTAACATATTCCTGAACAAACTGCATGAATCAAATTGACATTTTTCTGTAACAATGCCTTCATTAAGTAATACTACACAATTGGTTTTATTGTTATTTTCCCTTATGACTTCCATCTAGGCTGGCCGAAGAACAATCATGTATCTACAAGAGCTAACTGGCTTCCCTAAACTTTGGCGGACCACCTACTACGCATCGGGGTAGCAGCAAGACTCCTCAGGGTCATCTGGATGGTCCGTTACGTTAAAACGACACAAACAGAGGTCGCTTAGTATATATTTCCAAAGTGAAACCACATGTTTATGACCAAAACTTGTTTGTATACACAGTTCGGAAATCATGTCCAAACGGAAGGCGGCGTCCAATCCGCCTTCTGGGGAAATCTTAGATTTTTGCAGCACTGAAGTTCCCAGTCGGACCACCCGGCGAAAATTTGCAGAAAAGACTTCCCCGCTAAGCAAGTTCATCGAGAGCGAGCATGAGCAAGCAGGGCTTTTTAGTCTGTCTCCAACGGACTCAAGGACAGATGTCGCTTTGGACTGTCAAAAGAAGAGGAGGAAGAAATGTGGTAACTGTACGCCATGCCTTCGTAAAGAGAATTGTGGTGTCTGTGTGAACTGCCTGAACCGCAAGACTGGAAAGCAGATCTGCAAGCTGAGGAAATGCGAGGAGCTCAAGAGGAAATGCATGGATCGGGAGGTGAGTAGGCATCTATATCTATGTTTTTCATTTTGTGGATTGAGTCAGATGTCTTGATGTTATGTATTTATACTGTATCTAGCTAGAACAGGGATGTCAACACACGTTAATGGCAACTAGACCTTATGTGGGCTGGACCAGTTTGAAAAATGAACTTACTTACTTAGTTACTCCCAATCCTTTCAGCATTCCCAGTCAAAATGGATTGGATGTCTAGCCCCGTCAATGGTATTGAAAGATGAGCATAAATAGCCAGTTTAAGTGAATTGGACATCTTTTATTCTGATAGCAGGCAATGAGTAATTTTTGCATTACTTATTTAGGTTTTTTTTTCACTTCAGGTACATTTTGGAGCATTTTCTATTGATTTTAAGAGACTTTTAAGGATGCTTCTGATTGGTTTGTTGGTCCTTGCTGATTTTGGGCATTTCTTCCGTTTGGTTTTGGGTTGGTTTTCCTTTTTAACGCAATGGCTGCTGTTGAAGACGCTGTTTTGATGTCAGATGTCGAAATGTCGAAAGAACAGATGTAATTGCGGATAGGAAGTTCAGCGAAGTGCTGTAGTGTATGTACTTGTTCACAAAATGCACACATTTCTGGTTGTGCGGCCCCTTGTCTAAATTATGTACATACAGTATGAATGAGCTACAAAGTGCCTGTCTGGCCGGATCGGACCCGTCTAGCGGGCCACTTCTGGACCACGGGCCGTACATTGGACACCCCCTGATCTAGAGTGAAAAATGTTTTCTGTACAAGTTTGTTAATGTAATGTATGTTGTTCTAAGTCAGTTTAATGATCAACTCCATTGAGTAGGCGCTTGTGAATAGGGAGTTTGCGTCTTGGTTGAGGAACCGTGCAGCCAACGCTGCGGAGAATAGAATTCCACTATTTGCCTCTGCTTTGTCCTTTGACCTCCTTGGTTTCAACTGAGAGTGGGGGGTTAACCTCAGGCTATTTTGCGTTTGTGTGTGTGGGTGTGTGAAGAAAGAGCGCGCATTTACAAGTGTGCAGAGTGTGCGCGCGTGGCTAAATGTGTTTGTATGTGCATCGGGGCTCTGAAAAGGCGGGGGAAGGGTTTGCAAGTCAAGAAGGAGGAAAATGCAACCGACGGTGAGCAGTTGGGGGGGAGGAAAGAAGACAAACTCGGAACCGGGCTATTAAAGCCATGCGTTAGGGATAGATGGATTCATTCGTAAGATAAAAAAAGATTTATCTAGTAAAATGAGACTGGAAAAACATGCTTAGGAGCAAGTAGGGTTGGTGGTTTGTCATAATTGGACTGTTAAAAAAACAGGAATTTCCTCCCTCAACAGTCAAATTAGCTGTCAAAATTGTTGTTGGTAGTTTATGGGAGTACTGATTGGTAAATTTGCTTGACTTTAGTGCAGGGAGTCGTTGTTGTATTATCAATTTCCACTCAGCGATGACGTTAATGTGAGTGCCAAAGGTTGCCTGTTTCTGTCTGTATCCATTTTTAGTTTGCGTAATATCCTCACTGAGGTCATAGATCAGTTGGAGCCTGTCTTTGGGTGAGCGCAAGGTCACAAGGCGTATATAGATTGTATCTAAAATGTCGTAAAAATAACAAAAGTACCCATAGAAATATTACACAAGCAAGAAAATGCCAACTATTCACAGAAATAGCACACCTGGTATTTGAACCTTCAATATCAGCACTTCATTTTTAACAGACATGAGCAATCTTTTGAAAATGTATTGCAAATATTCATTTTTTTACGCTATGATCAAACAAAACTCATAGATATGATAATTAGAGACTGTTTAAACAATGACAAGAAGTGCTGAGGACCACATAAGACACGACACATGGTTTGTTTAGCCACAAACAGGAAATAAGGCTTCTCATCAGCACTTTTCAGACCTGTTCTGTCTTGTTCTGTTGCAAAGATGGCTCATACAACCCCCTCAAGGGTTTCAGGGTTGTTGGTTATAACTGAAATTTGCTTTTACTTCTCATTTTTTCGCATCCCAATGGAACCCTTAGTCCTAAAAACAAGGGGATTTGTTAGCAGTCATTTAGCCCTAGACCATATCTAGCCAATAAGAGCCATTAGTTTGAGAGAATTGAACAAGGGGGCACATTAAATGAGCTCTCCAAATTGGGACTATTGTCTCTACAAAGCTTCTCTTGTTGTTTGGGTAATAGAAGTTTACTGCCTTCACATTTTCTGAACCTCTGACCTTTGGAAGAACTTTAACACCTTTGCTATGTAGAGGATCCTGCTGACCTAATGTCCAAGGTTAGATGGGATAGGCTCCAGCACCCCCATGACGCAAAAAACAGCGAAACGTTGGACAGTGAAAAGTTAGGAGAAAGTCAGATGAAGTTCAGAAGTGTAGTATTTCGACCCAGAAATGATTTCCAACGTAGTATTCGACCCGGTTTACCCGCGAGCGTAGATTTTTTGGGCCTCTCTCCCCGATGGCACTTACCCCAAACACGCCCTCCGCTTCCGCGTAAACAGAATGGCACGTGACCCGGGTGACGTCAGCCAAAGGGGATTTCCCATCGTATACGAGAGCGTCAGACAGCTGCTACAAATGCCGCGTCACGGCGGGATTGCCTCGCCTCGACGCAGTTCACGTCCCTCTCTTTTTCGCTCGTCTCCTCGCTCGGTCTACTTCTCACACAATTATCGTCACCCGGTTTGGACTGGTTTTTCCAGTTAACCGTCTCAATTCATCGTAATTTTACATTCGCTAGTCAACTTGAACGACATTTCAATTTACACATTGACGGAATCCGTATTTGGTCAAAGTATTATTACTTCTGGCGCTTGACGATGACTGACATTTTCTAGTTTTTGAATGGAAACGATATAATTAAGAGTTTCTATTGCGATATGAAGCAAACACTCTGGTTTTTATGGTCTTTTGGACCAATGTATGACTTTGCTGAGTCACCAATGGTGCTTTTTTGGGTCTTTTTTAGGCGGAATTGTAAATGCTGTGTGTGCAATGTTGTCCAGTCCAGTCCAGTTATTGCAGGCAGCCCTTCCTTCCACAGATGGTGCTTGATACCACATACCAGAGGCATTGTTTAGGCAAGGCAAGCTTGAAGAGATAATTGACAAGAGACATAGAGATTACCCCTCCCCCTGATGCACGTTCACGCGCATTCGCATCCCGTGCACCTTGCCGACGCTTCTTTGTCCGCCTCCTCTCACGGCGGCACCGAACAACCCAACCTCAACGACCTTTTCCCTTTTTTTTAATTTAAGTCTCCCCTTTTTTTTACTAGAGTCCATTCCTCCCTTTTTTTTTTTAGCCGCACTCCCTTTGAGCTCCTTCAGTTTCACCCTAGCAGCAAATCCCATCCTGGCTTCCGATTGGTGGACGGGCCAGCTTTTGTGCGCCGTGTCTAACGTGACGTCGCGTGTGTGTGCGCGCACGTATGTCCATATGTTGGATAATGGCCGTGTTTGGAGCGAGAATGAGGACGAACATGGTTGGCGATGGTCAAATTATGTGCAAAAAAAAATGGGGAAGGAAAGGATAGTGTGCACGTGTGTTTTGTGTATGTGTGTGTATGGGTAAAGTAGATTTATTGGTGTATTAGTACAAGGGATTTGGAGCAAGGGAGGGGGGTGGTGAGAGAGAGAAAGAGAGAGAGAGGGGGGGAAAGAGAGAGAGAGAGAGCGTGTGTACGAGAGCTCTGGCAAAACCAGATTAAAAACACAAGATGGCTTCCTGAATGAGCTGCTGGAACCCAGAGAGAGAGAGAGAGAGACGAGGGAGTGAGAGAGAGAAAGACAGCAAAAAAAAAAGAAAGACAGAAAGAGGACCGTGCACGGAAAAGAAAGAGAAGAAAGGGAAAGAGGTAAAGACGAGGGGGAGCTGGAGTCTCGGTTCCTGTCTGATGGGGATTCTGCAAAGCGACCAAGGAATACAAAGACCGGCAGCTGGCAGACTTGGAGGGTAAATATTCATCACCATGTATATCTCTACACTGTTTCATCGTTGATGAGTGGGTGGCTATGGAGGGAAGGGGATGGGGGAGGGGGGTTATGGATGATGGGATAAGGAAGGATATCGGGGGAGAATTATTTATTTTTAATAGTGGGTTGTGGTAATGTTTTTGTTTTAAGATGCTATTCTGTTAGTTTTTGTCTGATGTGTGAATTGAAAATGCTGCAGTTGCTTGAGATCTTCCATACTGATGCATTTTAAATGGAATTTACATGCCATTGTTTGTGCTGGAGAGGAGGAGAATGATTCAAAGTTGACATATTTGGGAGTTTGCATGGGTAGGAAGGTTTGTCGTAATGGCAGGTGCTTTTGAATGGGCTCTTGTCGCATTATTCTATTGATTACTACTCCCCTCCCATCTGTCTGTCTATTTTTTCCTCTTGTTGGCGTGTTGAATGAGTAAAAAGATGCAATGTTTGGAGGAAAATGGCCCAAGTTGGAGCTGAGGTAAGCGAGGATGTCTACTTTTGTTAGTTGTGTGTCGCTAACATTTCAGTTGTGGCACGTTAGCTCATTACAGCATCGCACGGTGGTGTCAATTTGCTTGTTTGGGGTGCCAACGACAACTGGATTGTGTACTTTATTCCTTTCTTAGCTTTAACCGTTGAAAATACGAACCTACAGTATTACCTGATAACGACCGGGTGGACTTAAACCTTGTGTTCATTCAAAAGTCCTAAAGGTGTGAGTACACCTGTCAGTATCTTGGATTTCCATTTTTTTAGTTTCAAAGTGGCCTAAATTCAACGTTCACTTCCCAATACCGAAGTCGCCGTGAGCGTCAGTGATGTACGGCAGTTTAAAGTGTCCCACGCTACCCGCTGATTGGTGCCGGCGCCGGGCATGTGTGGATACATGAGGCCGAGTAGAAAAAGAGGGAAGAAGAGGAGGAGGAAGCTTGAATTCTGGCTACAGAGCCGGGAGGGGGCGCGGCGTCCTTCCAAACATAGGTTCTGGAGTCAGATGAGGTAAAGGGAGGAAAAGTTAGTGGGTCAGGCATGCGCAATACTGTCAGTAAGCCAAAATTGGACCTCGAAGTAGCGTGTCTGTCATTGCTGGGATTCGCCGGTCCAACGGCGAAGCATTTGGCGGGCGACCATGTTGGGGAGTTCCGAAGGAGGATTCTCACGACCAAAGCAAACAAGTTGTACGAGAAAGTAGTACATGGAAGATAATACGCACGTTTCTGTAGTGTAGTTGGAATGCAGTTGTTGTCATAGTATAAGCATCGTACGATACGTACAAAATAATGTGCGTGTGGGTGGCGGTGTGGGTATGTTTGTGTGTGTGTGTGTGGGGGGGGGGGGTGTTTGTATGTGTGTGTGTGTGTGTGTGTGCATGTGGGTGTGTGTGCCTATATCCCGAGACCCTGTTTGTTGTTAGTTACGGTTGCTATACAGGTCAGTGGTTCAGTGGAGTTTATCTAGTCATGTCTCACCATCACCCGGTTTACTAAAGGCCTAACATACTAAGCACAGCATTTTATGTTGAAGCTTGTTGCAAATATATGAAATTATGCAAATATTTACATGATTCTTACGCTGTTTCTTTTTACATTTTTTAAATTATGAGTTATTTTCAGAAAAAGTGCCTCTATTACTCTTGTTAAGGATGTTTAATTTATATTTAAGAGCTTTTTAGTGCAACACAAGGTTGAAAATCTAAGCAAGTTTATTTTGGGGGTGGTTAAAAGACTTTTAGAATGGCGAGAAACAGCAGATGGAATGTTTGTTAATGATATATTTGGTTTTAAGTGGAATTCCCAGCTTGGTACGCAAAGGGTTAACACTGACCTCGTTTCCAGGGCAACTCTTGAGTGTGTGATGCAATTTTAGCTCAGGTGCTGAAACTAATGCTCTACACATAACCAATCATTAGCCTGTGTTTGTGTAGGAAGTGCTTTAGTGTATATTGCATAGACACAAGAAGTCAACAAACGCCTTTCAATATACATTTATTGTTTGTTTTCTTACTACACTTGTATTATAGTTACATTATATGTAAGAAATATGGATTTTTTGTGTTCCCTCTTCTTAGAACTTGGTGTTAAAGGTTTTAATTTATGCACTTATGCAACTATGAACTCTTAAAAGCTTGGCCTTAATCGTTCACTTATGTTTTACTGCTCTAAAATGGAGTTGACAGCAGTTGTTTTAATGCTGCCATTGTCGCTATCATTTGTGTTAGTGGATGAAAGCGAGGAGACTTTGTCAGCTGCACCATGCCGCAGTTAATAAAAAATGTATGGAAAGAAATGTGGGCGGACCACTCAGCTGTTGCTCACACTCTTTAACTCTTCACGTGACCGCCAGATCGGACTGGGCGCGCCTTTCCGACACAACTCCACAGCTGTTACACTTTCCTTCACACACCAATGCACTCATTTGTATTAAAACACGCACCGGTGAATTAAAGATAGGGTTTTAATTTATGGGATATTATTGACTAAATTTTACCCACATTGGAATCCATTTTTTAAAGGATTTGGATGGGAATGAAGGGCTTTGAAAATGGATCCAAGTGTGAAGATGTAGATGCATGTTAAGGAATATTGGAGTGGGTTTTTTTGCATGTAAATATGCATTGTTTGTAGTTTATAAATATGTTTTTTGGTGAAGTAGTGGCCCTTTAAAAGTGGGTCTGCTTGAGTAGACATATGGAGAGCTAATCTTAGCTCAAGTCCTGAGAGAGACAAGAATGGGCAGTAGTCAATAGGTTACACTTGTTTTCTTTTAAATCTGAGCTAGGTGTTGAATTTCTGATCTTTTTTGTACAATCCAACTGTGAATATCATCTTTTTAAATGTACAAAACAGCTTGGAAAGAATATTTTCTTGATTATATACATATTAGGTGTTAATTAGTAAAGAATGTTGGGAAGTGTGTATCATTTTATTGTTCTAAATGGATTCAGGTCCTTTTATTTTGGTCTGTAGCCTTTTATGTAAGGGGTGGTTGTCTATTGGATGAATATTGCCTATTGATTTCATTCTTTACATTTGTAGAACAAGCACAAAGGGGAGCGCTTTTAAAAAAAAAAAAAAAAAAAAGGAGACCTCCAATGGTCTTCATGCAGCCGTGTAAGCCCCCGCCCATCGCTACCTTTTTTATTTATTTTCCATCTCCCACCCAAACCACTCCTCCTTTCTCTTTGTGTGGATTTCAGAGTGGAGTGTGTGTGTGTGTGTGTGGGGGGGGGGGGGGGGTCTTTATTTCTCTTTCCTTCCCCAGCTTGGCTTCTCGTGCTGACTTGCACGTGCCGAATGTCGGCTGGCATGATACTCATTGGTAATACTTACTACATGTACTGATCCAGAAATAATGCACACATTAAAAAAAATATCAATGAGTCACAAGGGAATAAGTCAAAGAAATATCGAATAAACTCTGGCAATTGCAGTATCTGCCATTAAACCAAAAGTTTTATATTTTTCTAATTGGTTTTCACTTTTAGAAAAAATCTAGTGGAAAATGTACAGTTATCAATGCACTATATCACTTTAATGTATACTATTTTACATTCTATCTATTGGTAAATTTTGGAAAGAACAGCTGCTAGTATTTTGTCTGTGAATTTAATATTAGTTACTTATTTATTAATTAATTCATTCATCGATTCATTCTTTCATTTATTTATTTATGTATTTTTTTAGTTTATTTATTTATGTATTTATTTAGTTTATTTATTTTGTATTTATTTATTTTGTATTTATTTATTTTGCATTTATTTATTTTAAATGTATTTATTTAGTCATTTATGTATTAATTTATTTATATATTTTAGTTTCTTTATTTGTTTACTTATTTATTTATATATTTATTTATTTTAGTTTCTTTATTTGATTACTTATTTATCTATATATTTATTAAATAATAATAATAATTTTCTACTTTTAAGTGTAGACTGACAAAATGCCACCCTTTAAAAAAAAAAAACACCCGACCTTTTAGCCCAAAATCTGACATGACAAAAATGTAGCTTTTTTGACCCAAATCTCCCCCATAAAATTCCAAGTTTAGCACCGACGTATTTACAGATTCTAACCCTACACCACTGTACACACTCTGTTTCGCCCTTTCAGCCTCTAGTCCCACCCTCTAATAAACCCAGTGACCCTGAGTGAACAATCCAATACTGTATGCATACTAGCATGCGCGTGTGCAGTCATGTGCATGCCAAACAAGAAATAGGCTGAGTGGTGGTGGGCGGGAGGGGGTCACGGGGGGTGGGTTTGACTGGCTCTGAATGTTATTTTGTTGTATTGGCTGCAGCCTTTGCTGTCGTGCATGTCTGTGACTCGCTAATAAGAAACAGACGTTGGAAGAACACAGCGAAGGTAAAGAAACGGCGTGAAAAGCAAAAGCACCGTGAGGGGGGGTGGCTTGGGTGGGCGTAGGCTGGCTTGGGTCAGCTCAGATGACCTTGATGCCATTTCACTTCAGGGCAAAGAGGCTTGTTTTGTGGGGGAGGGGACTATATGGGGAATGGAGGCCAATGGAATCTACAGTAGTGGTTTTGTTGATATTTTGTCTTTAGTGGAGGATGCCGTCATTCTTGCTCGTGAGATACTGAGAAAAAAAGCAAGAATTTAAACTGGGGGTGTTTAAATCTATGGTTCGTGGGCCAGAAGTGGTCCAAGAGCGGCGCCGATTTGGTAGGTGGGTTTGACAGCCAATGAGGGATTTAAAAAAAAATGGAAATGTCACAAAGTATTGGGGAAAATCCTTCAAAAGTTATAGGAAATGATTCAAAATGTACTGGATGGACTATAATGGTTGAAAGGAAAGCAATGGAATTTATATCTTAAGCTGTGGTGTTTTTGGGGGTTTATGCGAGTCGTCATTTGGAAGAAAAGATGACTCGAGCTTAGTCATTTGCCAGTTAACCAACCAATACTGTGCGCAGAATGGATTGTGTTGTGAGTTGTGCCTCCTACCTTTCCTGTGTGTGTGCTGCTTACAAAAGGAGAATGACAAAGACAAGTGGAATAACTGTGAAAGGAGTCATTTAGGAATATAATCATCGGCAGGCAGGATACCACTGTGTCTTCTGTAAGTCTTCATTTTTTACTAATTAAATGTACTTTTGGTTTTATATAGTTTGTTGGAATATGAGGATGATGTCATAGTGTCAGCATTACATTTGAATTATTTATGATTTGATTTAGATTGGGATAGAGTAGTTGGTATTATGGGACTTTTTAAAAGTATTTAATGAATGAATTTGTGTTGAGAATATGTCGAGTTTGTGTTCAAATGAATGAGTTTGCAACACGTGTCTGGTAGTTGAATTCTGGTGATGTCATCGTATAAGCTTTAAGTTGTAGCTGTTTATGTGTTTACTCTTCTTAAATCATTGAATTTATGTAGTGGACACTTTGATTTGATCATTAAATGGTAAAACTGCTTTGTTGAAGGACCAATATTGCATCAGGGCCAATTATTAAGTTTTCCGTAATTTTTGGAGTTTAGTTTACACGTAATTCTCTCATTATTTAGCCGGAATGATATTTTTTTTACACTACTTCATCCCATTTTTTAGTCAACGTTAGCTACGTATTCAACTCTTGATTTGTTGACATTGATACGACGTCGTTTGGCTAATCTGAAGAAACGTGTCACAGCAGTCGAAGTAGTCAACCAGAACACTCGTTTGAGTCAAGTGCAAGATTTGTAGTGTGCGTGTGGTCCGTGATGCCCACTGCGTGGTGCAAGCAATGTGTCGGTGGGCGGTAATGATGACACAATGACGCAGATGACGTAGGTCATGGACATGTGCTTCCTGCCTGGGCCGCTCACTCTTTTTTTACTCCCTCTCATTGGTCCTCCCCGGTCAGGTGACCTACGCTCTACTTCTGTTCTTCCCCGAGAAGGCTCAGCCTGCGACGGTTCACTTTCGGAGATGACGCTCGTACGTCGCCAGAGCGCGTATCGAAATATGTGCGGCCGCCGGCGACCGTGTCCAATCCTCCGAAACAGAGAAAGCCGCAGTAAGCTCCAGCCAGAAAAGACTCGGGCGAGTCGACGGAGAGACGAGAAAGCTCGTAGAAACGACAGAGCGAGGAGGCCAAAAGGGAACAGAAAAAAGTAGGAGCAGAAGTCAGTTCTGGCAAAGAATGGGCCAAGTTCGCTAATAGCCGAGGTAATGTCTGAAAATGACAGCGGCGGCGGCAACGGCGGCGGATGACAGCGATCCGCTTTGGCCGCGGCAGCCATGTTTTTCCTTCTCCTTCAACGCAGTGATTATTGAGGAGCGACGCCACAAGGCCGACCAAGTAAGCCATTAGCAAGAGGAAGCGCTCGATTGAGATGGTGAGCGGCAACAATAGGCGGTCAAATCTTGGCCTGGTGGTCAGCGGAAAACCAAGCTTGCACGTTTTTCATACGCAACGGCTTTGTCAACGGCAGTCCGCCAAAAACGACTCCATCATTTGCAAGAGGAACTTCCCCACAGTAGCTCTCTTGGCTTATTCCTCTAGTCTTCATCCTCGCCGAAAGTGTCATCCAATTTCCCCCTCGCCAACATATTCTGGTCCTAGCCCACATTGCCATTGCCGCCTTTCATCCTCAACTCTCTTCCCACAACGGCGGAAAGCGAAGATCATATCGAAAAAGAAAAAAAAACGACACTTTCCCTCTGTCTCCTCTCACCGACAAATCCAACAACGACCTCGCTCCCAATTGCATGGCTTTAGTTCAAGATTGACGGCGTTTTTTTGTTTTTTTTGCCCGAACAACCAGTCTCGGTCGCTCAAAAGAGGATGTCGTCGGAAGAAAAACAACAATCGCAGGCACCGTAGTCAACGTTGAGAAAAATAAATGAATTTAAAAAGAAAAAAAACAGTGTTATGCAGAATTGAAATGGCCGTAAAAGCTCGAAATCGATGTGATAGGTGGAGATGAACGCTGCCATGTCGTAGTAGTGGCTACAAGCCCACCGAGCTTTCTGTTTCTGTTCACTGCATGCGCCTCCATTCCGTCGTACGTGCCCGCTGTGGCTCAGATAATGGCCCCTCGCTCTATAGCACTGAAAAAGAGAGAGAGAGAGAGAGTTAAAGGCTGCATAAGCGGAAGGGGCGTAGCGTGCGAGAGAGTAACAGAGAGAGCAAGAGAGAGAGAGGGGAGAGAGAGAGAGAGAGTGGTGGGGGGAGGGTTGCCGACTTGCATGTGCAGCTGAGAGAGGGAGAAAGAAAGAGAGAAAGAAAGAAAGAGGATATTGAAAAAGGGGAAGGAGGAGCAGACACACAGATCATGAAAAAAGAAGGCCAGGCCATAAAAGGACGCAAAAAGAATGACGGAGGGTCCACGCCGGCTTTGGGGGGTGCTGTGTTATTTACGTACGCTTGGCCGTGTGTGAATGCACGCGCCAGGATTTGGACGGACTGAATCAGGAAGAATACAGGTAGATTGCTATTTTGGCATTTGGACATGGCTGGCACGCCTCTAGGGGAAATGCGCTGCTTTTTTGATCCCTGACCGGGTTTATCTGTCTGGTGGACGTCTAGTGGAACGGTAGGTTGCCCTTGAGGGCTTTTGGTTATCGTTTTGGAGGGGGGTGTCTTGGTTCTGGGTGCTTTTGATGAGAAAGGGGTGGTCGGAGGGGGGGATGGCGAGTGTTGTGAATCAGGGATTTCAGTTCAGATGTCTTCTTAGTGGCTGAAGCCCCTTAGCAACACCACTCTTTAGATGCTTTGTCTCCTCCCTCTTTCATTTTCATTGTCAGTGTCAATGGAGCTTACAATTTAAAGGGCTCCTCAGGTTCTTTTTTCATTTTTTTCACAATGCAGGTTGGAATTCTTGCTAATAACAGACAGCTTCATCCATTTGGGAAATATGAAATTGCATAGGAAGATCTACTCTGATTGTGTCATTGAATTTCCAACTGTAATGATCAGTCATGTGTAATAAATGAACTGTCACTGTGTGTTGCGATACAAACCGGGGGTGGATTTAACTCCATGTTTATCTTTTTGGTCCATTTTTACTTGGGTTTCCTATGCTTACATGTTTTAAGAGTCAAAAAAAGAGTCGCATTAAAAGAGTCGCCAAAAGAGTCAAAAAAAGAGTCGCGATGTTGCGGGATGTTGCAGTCATTCTCTTTCCACACACTGCAGTTCTCATAACAGCCGCCCGCTCACGGCACCCCCACCCCCGCCCCCTTCCTTTTTCCCGTCTGATGCTGCCGATAGCGCAGACATGGGGCCTCTCACGTTATGCCTGCCGGCTGTCCCTCGCCACCCCCTTTTTTTTAAACCCCAAACCAGCGTTTTGCGCTAGCATCGGGACCCCCCTTTGGGATCCTCCGCAGACACGCACTAACGAAGATGTATTCAAAAGATAGTCCCCGTCCGGCAATTAAACACTTTAAGGCAGGGGTTAGGGAACCTTTTTTGACAGAGAGAGCCATAAACAATTCATATTTTCAATTGTTATTCATTGAGAGACATACCCAGAATTTACTAGAAGTAAAAATACGTGCATTTTTAGTCATTTTACTGCCTTTAAAGTAGAAAAAGTCTCACATTTATTTGACAAAATTGTTACCCTGATGCTAATCAATGGGATGCGGCAATTAAACACTTTATCATTGTGTTCTGCAATAGAAAATCATCAAATGGACTTGGTTAATGATTTCTGTGCTTCCTATGAAATGATCTATGTCGACATCCACTCCTAATCTTTCAAATCATGAGCATATTTTTATTGTGCACATGTAGTATTTTCTTAGTCCATTGTAATGACATCATTTTTGCTTGACACAGGGTTAGGCATTATTAATCACAGGCTTGGTTAGTTCAATTTGTCATCTGATAAAAGTTCTGTTTCACTAGTTTTTCTCGTTTTTAGGCAGTAAAACCAAAGTATTCAATCGATTCCAGTCCTATAAGTGCTTTTTAGGTCAAAAAACAGCTTCACTAATACACAAATACAGTATACAAGTTAGATAGTCACTTTTTCCACCAACTTGAGAAAGTATATCATCAGAGTTTGACAATATGGCTAATTCTGTGATATGCCCTTTTTAGAAGTGAGTTTCCGATTTAAAAACATACATAGGAAAGGACAATTACTGTCCTACATATACTCCTCAATGTGTATGTACTTCCTCCTCTACAGTCTGTTAATTTCTAACAGGTTGTTTTGTATAGTTCAACAATTCTGTAATGATTGTCCCTGTATACACAACACTCGCATTATCTGCTTTTATCTTCTAAATCTCCATAACCTTACCTATTAACCTGTTTTCTGTCAAACTTACATTACCGGGGCGTGTGCTTTTGTATTTGTAAAAGGTGGGAAAGAAACACGGATAGGAGAAGGGAAAGTTATGCAATCCTGTTCGTTATCAGTCTCATTTAACAATGCAGTTTAATGTCCAATCATTTTGAAGATCAAGTGTTCATTTTAAAGTGTACTTTGTCTGTAGCATTCACGAAAATGTAACTTAACGGCTATTTTTCTTCTTTATATTTATTTTGCAGACTGTTCACGAAGTCATTTCATTGGATGGCCCCAGCGGTGGAGGCCAGATGGAAATTGGGTCACATGACCGCCTCCAGGAAGGCGTGCTGAGCCTGGATTTGTCCAATGGGGTGAATTGTTACCCGAATGATGTTGAGGCATCGATAGAAAACGATCAGAAGAGGGCGGTGGCGGGTTCAGCTCAAAGAGCGTGCTGGGTGCCAAACCATGGCAAAGATCAACGGCAACCATCGGCGAAAGATGACAGCAGTTATGCAAACGCGAGTGAACCTGTCCACCGTGTGGACATGGAAGACGCTCACAACCTGGTCACTTTTTCCGCCATCGCCGGCACCTTACCTCCATCCTCCATCTCGTCCTGTATTCAAGTGCATCCCGACACCCCGCAGTTGTATGAGAAATTCACCCGGGAAATGGGTACTACCGGAGCTAGGGTCGGACCCTCCCCTGGGGGTGTTTCTGACACAAGCCCTCCACCGGCAGAAGACATAAAAAGCCTCCAGACAGCACTGAGCCATGCAAAAGGTGGCCATAAACCTCCCAACTGTGATTGTGAAGGACCTGATTGTCCAGATTACCTTGAATGGCTGGAGAAGAAGATAAAGTTGGCTGCCGGGGAGAATCAAAACACCAGCAAGAGAACTGATTTCTCACATCCACAGCCCAACGTTCATAAATCCCATCTACAGAATCAGGCCTATCTCCAGACCAATGGCGCTCACCACCGCCCGACTTCTTCAACCCCTCAGCAACATCAACGGACGAAAAGTCGCGTTCCCTGCTCCAAACTTCCTCCAATTCCTTGCTCTCCACAGGTGCTCTCTATAGCCAAGGAAAGGAACGTCAGTCTTCAAACAGCTATTGCCATTGAAGCCCTTACGCAGTTATCAGGGACTGGGATTCTTGGTGCTAGTGCTCCAGATCAAGGCCTCCCTCATAATCATTTCCATCATCACCAAAACTTCTCATCTCCACCTCCAAATTGCACTAACTTGATTCCATCCTCTGCAGTCATCTGTCCGTCATCGCGTTCTCAGTCCGTCCCTCCAGGAGTCAACACTGACCAGCAGGCTGCAGTATCCTGCGATCACCACCGGCCTCATTCCCAAGGCCAGCCGCTTCATGCTTCTACCTCTCCATTTCCGGGCCAGAACAGTCCTCACAGTTTTGGTCGCAGTCCTCAGCAGTGGCAGCGAGGCGCACACCGGGGTTCCGAAGAGCACCTATCCGGCTATACCGGAGCACCGGACCCCATGTCAGAGCTCAAACAGCTTTTGGGTGACGCCAGTGGGAACATGGGGAATGCATCTTTTAAGTCTCCATCCACACAGAAGCTCAATGAGAATGGAGGCATGCAGGCACAGTGCCAGCCATCTTTATCCAGGATCATCAAGCAAGAGCCGGACTTTGGAGATCATTCCGACTCCATGGGGCATTACAACATGGATCGTGGTCAGTTGCAATCTCGCAACTACCCTGCTTCTCCCATGTCTCCTGGTCAAGTTCGACACTCAACTCAGGCAGCTCTGCAGCAACATCTTCACTACAAAAGGAACCTCTTCTCTAATCATTCCCCTGGCATTGGCGTACCAGGCGCACCAGGCGCACCAGTGTCCTACCATAACCCCCCAAAATGGTGGCCACAGATGGAAGCTAATGGCTTCAACCATGTGAACGTAAAACAGGAGCCTAAGGAGCCCAAAAGGAGAAAAATCAGCCAAGGATCCCCCGCTACCAAAGGTATGGGTGGGACGCTCTCCAGCCCTTCTCTTCCCAAACCCAAACAGATAGTAATCAAGAAGACCAAGCAAAAAGCCTCTGTGCCAACGTTCCTGCCTAAGAGTCAGATATCTGTGGAAAAAACATCACCCCTAACGATGGGCCGAACTATCGCCCCGAATAACCAAGGTTCACTGCCCCTTATGGCTTCCCACGGTAACTCCTCCACTCAGGCAGCTGCTGCAGCCCAATCTCAGGTATCAAGTCCCAACCTCCCAATGGCTCCTTCTATCACTAATCCTGCTTTGTCAATGAACGGTTCCAACCTCATGGGCTCCGTGCCTCCACCAATGGCCCATGCCACCCAGGCTAAGTCACAAGAAGCGCTCAACTTAGCCCATAACAGCGCTAACACCGCCTCTACTCTGACCTCTGCATCTACACCAAACACCTCACAATTACCAGGGCTCACAAACATTGATCCCAAGTACGAAGAACTGATTCTGCAGTTTGAGGCAGAATTTGGAGATTCGTCTGCCCAGACAACTCCCGGCGAAGTCGTTCCTGGGACAACTGCAGTTTCTCAGACCAGCGCTCGAGATCGTACAACACCAGGCAGCCAAAATCAATCAAACTCCACCCTTTACCTGAACGAAAAGGACCCCATTAGGAACGATTCTGAAACTCAAAGTGATTTTACCTCAAACCAGGTGACCCCAGCGCAAAATCAATGGGATCTTCAGTCCACAGTCTCGAAACTTGAGGACCCCCAACTCCAAAAGTATCAACAAGAAAGTCAACTAGAGGAAAAGTTTAGCGTACCATGTTCCCCAATGCCTAAACGGATGAAAATCGAAGCCTCGGGTGACATAGCCATTCTTTCCACTACTTGCTACTCTGAGGAGGACACACCCACAAAAGATGGACTGCCATTTTCTCCATCTTTGAAAGGCTTTTTAGAATCCCCCTTAAATTATTTAGACACACCTACCAGGAGCCTGTTGGATACACCATCTAAAGATCTACAGTCGGAATACCCCACCTGTACCTGTGTGGGTGAGTCAATGCTTCGTATCTGTATACATTTTAGAAATTCTGCAACACTATGGCCACTTTCTAATGAATTTCAGTTGGAATATGGAATGTTTGAACTTTAAAATAAGGAACATCTGCTGAATCTCCAGTAATTCTTGAAAATATAGTTAAATATAATGATTTCTAATAGCTCATTCTACAGTTTTCATACAAAAACAGAGACTCCATTGGCAACATACTGGACCAAATATTCTTGATGAATTATTGGCTTCCATTATACTCTTTTTAAGAACAATAATTGGACAAAAGTTAAGATGAAACATTAAATTGAGACAATCTTCATCACGGAAATATAGCTGGGTTATCTCCATTACCAAATATTACAATATATTTATTTCAATTAGTGAATCAAAATCTATTACAAAATGAATCTCTACTGAAAAATGTAATACATACAATGAGCAACTTAGATCAGACTAACTATCATTGACTTTCCCAAGTGCATACAAGATAACATAACGCCCACTTAAAGGGAACATGCACAAAAATTCTCAGGCTCATTCAAGCCTCCCTTTTTGTTATTTTTTTTTTTTTTATAACTGTGGTCTTACCAGACTCCAGCCTGAAACACGAGGCCAAGGCAGTCGCCGACGGTAAGTTACCTTACTCGGCTGTGTCCTCCTGTGATCTACCCTGTCTCACTCTGTTGCTAACTTAATTGCTGCATGAATTCTGATTTGGGAGACTTGAGAGTTTGAACCTCAACCACAATCCGAAAAAATGTGGCCCGGATCAGATTAATTGCCTCTGAAATTGAGCGAAACATAGACATTTTCTTTCCTCAACAGCTGATTACTAATACAATAACGGATAAATCTTTGTGAGAGGTTAACATCAATGAGATTGAACTTTTTTTTAATGAGTGAATTTCCTACCACTCGTGGTATCCAGCATTCCACAAATGCACTGTTGCTGATCATATGACATGTGATTGAAATCAGGATTGCTGTTATGTCATTGAAGCATTCATATTGCCTTTAAGGTGTAGGTATAATTTCATTCCTCTGTTTTGTAGAACAAGTCCTGGAAAAAGATGAAGGGCCCTACTACAATCACTTGGGATCTGGACCTACTGTGGCTTCCATAAGAGATCTGATGGAAACACGGTTTGTCTTCTAGTTGTTTTCTTTTTTATCTTCCTCCTACAGGCTCAAAACCTTCTCTCCTTCATGTCATCCTCCTGTGCCTCCTCGCTTATTGTCCTTAAGGAATCCATGACCCAGAAAACCAACTATGGGATCAGGAAATTTCATCACCATAATATAGGCTAAGCAAAGAACCATGAAATTTCTAACAGTGGATACCATCATGACCAAATTTTCTTGATTTTACTTAGCAACGTAATGTTAAATTTCAAATAACAGCCAATGATTGGTTTCCTGATATTCCTTGAGAAGCTGTTGGTAGAAATTGTTGTTTTTGTTGAGGCATTAGTCTCTGGCGAGACTTGATGTTGTGGCGGGAGAAACCTTATATTGTTGTTTGATAAATGACATTGCTCTTTAAGATCCTATAGTTCTTGGATGACCTTTGACCCAACCCTGACCCATCTAATCCCCCCTGTGGTGAAAGAGCTTACACCCCACCCTCAAAGGCTCATCCACCTTAGGGTGATTCCCATTGAGTGGAAAGCCATTGTGCGCACTGTCATGACAAATCTAGTCCCGTTAAGGTTTTCACAAAGGCAGATATCAAGCGGTCAGGAGATTTGATAGGAACCATCAGCCAACATCTAACAAGTTCTGATGGACTACTCCCACCTCCAGTGCAACCCCTGAACCCAGACTTTCCAAAACACCCATTGGCTAATAACTGACGAAACCATTGCTTGTGATGATTTCTGCATCTTTAAGACAAATATAACTTGCATTCAAGACTTATAGAATCGTAATCAAATCAATTGAACTGCTCAGTGGGAAAGAAACTCTAAAATATGATTTGTTTTGTTTGTTTGTTTTAGCCCACTAAGCTTTTTGTTTTTGCTATTCCGATTGGTTGAACTGAAACTTCAAGAGTTTTAGTTAGAATTGTACTGTATCTTAACATCTGTTCTGTATCTTATTTGTGAGTTTAACCTAAGAAGCCATCTGGAGGCAAGAAGTGGGAGTTTTATGGAAGTTTTAAGAAGTTTTATTGTTTATAAAATAATCTATAATTAATAATCTATATTATTCTTGGCATTTGCAGGTATGGGGAAAAGGGAGAGGCCGTTAGAGTGGAAAAAGTGGTGTACACTGGCAGAGAGGGGAAAAGCTCAAGAGGGTGTCCAATTGCTAAATGGGTAAGTTGCTTTACAACTTTTCAATGGATTATGATGGGGTGTTTTTGATTTGACTTTTATTATTTTATAACTCTGGACAGAAATGTACATATAACATTCTAGGTTTATTGGTCTGCATAATAATAATGAGTGTTGCTACAAATGTTTTCTGTAAAAATGCTCCAATTTCAAAGACTATCAATGTTGATTGCTATCAGGTGATTCGCCGAGGGAGTGAGAAAGAAAAGCTGTTGTGTCTGGTCCGCCACCGAGCAGGACACCATTGTGACAACGCGTTTATCATCATTCTCATCATGGCTTGGGAAGGGGTCCCAAGATCTATGGCTGACACACTGTACCGTGAAATTAGCGACACCCTCACCAAATTTGGCAACCCCACCAGTAGGCGCTGTGGCCTCAATGATGAGTAAGTAACTCGTCCGGGGGGCCAATATATTAAATGTTACAGGGTAACACTATTTATTGTTGCATAAGCATCAAATGAAAATATTTTTTGTATAAAAAAATATGATATGAAGTCCATTTTCATTGCAAAGCTGTTCTTTCTCACTGTCGCCCTCTGCAGTCGTACATGTGCCTGTCAAGGCAAGGATCCTGACACTTGTGGCGCCTCCTTTTCTTTTGGCTGTTCTTGGAGCATGTATTTTAACGGCTGTAAATACGCCCGAAGCAAAACACCGCGCAAGTTCCGGCTACAAGGAGAACGCCCTGACGAGGTACTACTTCGGATAATTTTGATTGTTTGGATATTTTTGTCGCTGTTTGGAATGTATAATGCAATGTTTTTATTTCTTTTCTCACCAGGAGGGAAAACTCAGGGATCAATTTCAGAATCTAGCCACTGAGGTGGCTCCATTGTACCAGAGGCTGGCTCCTCAGGCCTACAGTAACCAGGTTGGTTCACTGACAAACATATGGGGACAGTGTACAGTTCAGGGGTGGGCAAACTTTTCGGCCCGGGGGCTACATTGACTTTAAAAATTTGACAGATGGGCGGTGTCAGCACAAGATACGATACATATAAAAAAGTGCATCCGTTAACAGTACATATGAAACAGAAACAGAAAAAAGGGCTAAAGTATTAACATACTCATCACTCATCATTAAAGTGAAAAGTATAAAGTACAAGGTAAAGTGAAAAGGAATGTATTAGGAAATATAATGTAATTTAAAAAAGATAGAGGGGCTGTATAACAGAAAAAACAAATAAGAGTGGACAGAGCTAAAAAAAAAAAGCATTATTTGGACGTCAGTGGGCCGGATTAAAAATCCTAGCGGGCTGTATGTGGCCCGAGTGCCGTAGTTTGCCCATGTCTGGTATAGTTCTATGCTGTGTTGCCATGGACGTAATATTAAAAATGTCAACTTTTGGCTTGCAATAACCATATAATTTTTTGCTCTGTTCATCAGTGTCAGTCAGAGACGAAAGGTTCGGACTGCAGGTTGGGTTTGAAAGCGGGTAAACCATTTGCTGGAGTAACCGCTTGCTTGGACTTCTGCGCTCACGCCCATAAGGACCAGCACAACCTTCACAATGGTTGCACAGTGGTACGGTCTCGGACGCACTGGGATTGGACTTAACGTTCAAATGAAATGTTAAAAACTGTGCGTTTGTCACTGGGTTTTTAGGTGTGCACTTTGACCAAAGAGGACAACCGAACGGTAGGGGAGATCCCTCCAGATGAACAACTCCACGTGTTGCCTCTTTACAAAGTCTCCATCACGGATGAATTTGGTAGCGAAGAAGGCCAGCGCCAAAAAATGAAAACGGGGGCCATTCAGGTGCTTCAGGCTTTCCGCCGAGAAGTACGCAAGTTACCCGAACCGGCCAAATCGTGTCGACAACGCCGCCTGGATGCCAAGAAAGCGGCATCGGAGAAGAAGAAGAGTAAACTTCAGCAGCAAGTGACAGCAACACCAGAGAAAACTGTAGTCAAGACTGAAGCATTTTACAATGAGTCTCCTCAACATCAAGACAATAAAGGTTTGTCTTTACTTTTTAGTATTTGTTTTTAATGCTACAATGAGAAAAAAAGCATATGTTGAATCTACGGTAGCTGTGCTTGCCAGAATATCACCATTTAAAAAAATAATAATAATAAAAACTGGGATAACCATGAAATTCAAATACTTAGCTACTTAGCTCGGTAGTCAGGACGTTCGACTGCCACACTGAAAGGGTGGCTTCAAACCCTGTAGTTCTTGCAACCACAGCTGGCAGTAATTTGCGACTGTGTGTTATTATTTTAACTATTTCTGTGGACTTCTTTTGGCATTTTCCAGCAATTGTAAAACAAGAGGTGAAACCCAACATAAAGAAGGAACCTTTCAACGGATCAATGGATGGATACCCTTTGCAAGCAGCCGATGCAATCAAGACCATGTGCCCACATCCTGCCTACTATGCAAGGGGAGGCCTCCCCACAACTGGCCAGCCCTCTGCAGGAGACCCCGTCAACGGCTACAACCACAATGCGCCAGCATCGCACTACGGATTCTACAACTACTCCCCCAACGCACTTTTCGCGCCGAAAATGAGGACCTACGAGGGCCGCAACAGCTCCATGGCCAAAGCAGGAAGAACAAACTTCCAGGTTGACAAAAAACCCGACGTCCAGAGCCTTCAGGCTAGACTGGCTCATTCCTACCCTGAGCAACACAACAAAATGGGTCCCCAACAGCCATCAGACTACAACCAGTCACGTCCTTCATCCGTCTCCTCCGAGTCCTCCAATAGAGCAACTCCGGTCATTAAACAGGAGCCAATGGACATGCCGGTGTGTGAGGACGGAGGGGTGAATCCAGGTGGCGCCACCACTCCCAGTCCCAGCCCCAAACCCTGCGCCTGGCCGGGAAACAGGTTCAATGGAAATGTTGTCCCCACAAACTGGGAACATCCCAATTCAAAACAACACCCTGAAGGCTTTTCTAACGCAGACAGGCAAACATTCCACCAGCAGCCACCCTCTCCGTACCCACAACCGTGGATATCCTACCCCAGCTCTAATACCCAGAGGGGCTCCCCTGCTGCCTCACCTGTCCCGAGAATCCCACCTTCTTCCCCGTCTCCCCACTTGGACGTCTTGGGGAACACCAACCAAGGATCTCCACGTCCATCCACTCCACGCACAAACACTCAGTCAGGTATGGGTCAGCCCTTCAATTCTCAATCCCCCTCACACAGACCCCAGCCCATGGCTTCCCGGCAGTGGGCTAGCCCCGCCCAGAGCCCCGACCCCCACGCGTGGGCCGCGGGGCACGGCGCGTACAGCCCCGGTTTGAAGCACGGCCATCCAGCCGGCGCCTACCCCGAAAAGATGTGGTCCAAAACGGGCGAAAGCGGCTGTTCCACTCCTCTCGGAGTTCAGGAAAAAGCCTGGAAATCTTGCGGGGGATCGGCGGCGGGCAGTACCCCGTCGCCTACTCCCGAGGGACGCCTCTTCCCCGACGCTTTGCAGCAGTCGGAACAGGCTCGCTGGGACGCCGGTCGAGCCGAGAGCGACGGCGAGAGCACCAGGGGGCGCTACGACGACGACGAGGTATGGTCGGACAGCGAGCACAATTTCCTGGATCCCAACATCGGAGGCGTGGCCGTGGCGCCGGCCCACGGCTCCATCCTGATCGAATGCGCCCGTCGGGAACTCCACGCCACCACTCCTCTGAAGAAACCCGATCGCTCGCATCCCTCTCGCATCTCCCTGGTCTTCTACCAGCACAAGAACCTCCAGCAACCCATGCACGGATTAGCTCTGTGGGAAGCTAAAATGAAGATGCTAGCAGAACGGGCCGTCCAGAGGCAGCAGGAAGCCGCTCTACTGGGGCTCTCCCAGGAAGAAATCAAGGCGCTCAGTAAGAAACGCAAATGGGGGACCATGGCGACAGCGGCGGCGGCGGCCAAGCCCGGCGCCGGACAATCGAAAGACAAGAGGGAGGGCCCAGTCACGAGGTTAGCTCCCACTTGCCACACCACCTCCACGGTCAATGCGTGTCCCTATGCCTTCACCCAGCTCACTGGACCGTACAGCACCTTTGTGTGACGGACCAATCGCTAGCCAGGTGAGCCAGGTAAGATGGATGGGCAGAACGAATGTTTCTCGCATGTCACGCAGTCTGCCGTCTATCTTTTAGATCCATCCGAAGCCCATACTCCAAAAGAATGGGGACACTTTTATCGTTGTTGTTTTTATTTTTGTTTTTTTTACCTCATGTCAGGCAGTGTTTAGGCTTTGGACACATTCACTGCCTGTGGTGCTCTTCCTCTCTCGTACCCAGAGAAGGAAAATCCATTGCTTTTTTCTTGTTTATAGAATTTTAATGACTCTAAATATTGCTATTATCGATATTACTAAGATTGCAATTGTTACTGTTAATGTTGTTATTACAGGTATTATAATGAAGAATGGTTTTGTTTGTTTTTTTTATCATGGTTGTTTTTAAATGTTGTTATTATTCACGTGGGATTGCGTTTTGACTTTGGTTGGGGTTGTTTTTCATTGGTCGCTCTTTTTTTTTTAGGTTTTGATTTACGTTATTAATCTTCCAGACGTACAAAAAAGAGGATTTGTTATCTTCGGACAAGAGATTGGTCTTTTTAGTGCAAATCAGAAGTCAATGGCTCAAATTATGATGAAAAAAATGACATTTTTGATCTCCCATCATGCAATTGGCCACCAAAATCATTCTTTTGGATATCGCTTCACATTTTTAACACATTTTCTACATACATTTGATCACAAAAAACATTTTGGACCTCCAATTCAAACAATCATTGCCCAATCAACTACTTTCAATGGCATTAAGCGTTCCAATTGGTGTCCCAGTTGTGGAATGATTTGCACTTAAAGATATCCTTCTCTTGTCTATAACGTCCTCTTTTCTACACCTTAGAAATTTTGACTGGTGCTCAAACTTTAATCTCCGATGGATTTTCATTCCACTTCCTCCTTTCCATGGCACTTGATGCTGTACTTGGGTGCTATAGCCAAAATCAAGACCACACGGTATTGGAAAGAAATCACTTTTTCAGCAAGTGTGCTATTTTTGTGCTTACCTCGTTGGCGTTTTCAACCCGATTCAGTCTGTGATTAATATTAACGCATGGATGGAGTTTATCCATCTCATCAATAGGGAGTTTACACTGAGTTTTAGACTCTAGAGGGCAGGCTTGACTCCCTTTTCAGAACAAACCAAGATCAGAGTCGAAAAGAAGCTAGTGTCTTTTGCCATAATAACTCTTTGAGGCTTCTTTCTATTGAAGCTGAAAACCTGGGTTTGAACACATGTGGTAAAAGTACTTTTTAGACCATCTATGCTTACACTTTGGTGCTCTTCTTCTACACTTGATTTGCCCCTCTTTGTGCTCGGTGCTGCCATCTACAAGCCAAGTACGACGGGTTATTACGTTTTTTTTGTTTGTTTCGTATTGGCGATGGGACAATTTTTGAAGATTCGGACGTGGCTTAGATTCTGGGAGTTGATGCTGAATATTTCCAGGGGAAAAACTGTTTCTCATTTTGCACAGGCAATAGTGTAAAGGAGCCGAAATTTGAGAGATGCTTGAATGGCGTCTCTTATCTGAATGACCTGAATTTCTTGTTTTGACTTCTTACAAAGTTAATCTTTAAAATTGGTTTTGTCACAAATGGAAAACATGACGCATTTTTGTATGCAGGTTGACTCCCGGTTGCTAAGCTGTGTTTGGGGTCATGAAACTTAACCCTTTTAAGGTTTCTTCTTTAGAAAAAACTATAATAATAATGCAACTTTGGCTCTTAAAACTTATCTGAGCATCATTTTAGCCACTAAATAAATTGGTATTCAAGAGTAAACAACCAAAAATAAAATGCTCTTGATGTTTAGATATCGGGTTTCAAATTTAATATCATGTATATTTCAAAATAAATCACTTTTTAAGGACAAAAAATTTAATTGAAACTAAATTAAAATAAATAAAATAGTTTTTTCTTCCCCATGCTAACTCATTGCCTGCCATTGACTAAAATGGACGTCTGATTCATTTGAATTTGGCAGTGAATGCTAATCAATCATTGCCATTGATGATCCATTTTGTCAAAATGTCTTGAAAGACGGCAGGCAATGAGTTAAAATCAATACCTAGCTGGTCTCCGGCACCCTACCTCACGCAGTAGAGACACTGGTCCCAATTCCAACTTTGTACCGAAGGCAGAAAATCACTCAAAGTATCTTTATGTGCTCAAATTCTCCACAATCATGTTAACGTTTTCTCTTTCTTTTTCATTTTTTTGTACTTTTATTTATTAATATTGTTGATAATGATTGTCTTGTTTTCCCCCCTCATTTTTTTATATAGCTAATACAAATTGTACAGAGAAAAACAGATTTATAAAAGCACTTTTAAACTTGATTTTAATGACGAAAAGAAAGACGATTATTGACAACTTGAAGGTTAGGGGTTCTTTTTATTATTATTATTTTCCGAAGAGAGATACAAATGTAAATAGTAAAATATTTAGGTAAAACTATTTAAACTGGTGAGAATAGTATGTAAATCCTAAAAAAAAAGTGTAGGGGGTATTTTGACAACAATACACTTGTACCTTGTGTTTAGCGTGTATATGTATACTTAGTTACACATTTCTTGTACTCTCACAAATACTGTAAACGTATCCTTAGTCGGCACGTAACAGGTTAAGGTAACCTTACTTGCTAAATATGAATTATGCCATCCAATTTTAATAACTTTACAACTCCAATTATACTGCAAAAACGTAATACCTGCAACAGTATAAACCATAATAACCAGATAATAATTGTCCCTAATGGAAAAATAACTCATGTATAGCTGGACTAGTATGCAAGTGTTTTTTTTTTTTTTTTTTTTTTTATGAGCCCAAAACATAGAAACATACTCAACCTTCATTTGTTTTCAAGAAAATGACATCATGCCTTATTTCGCAAAGTTCAAAGTTCATGGTAGGCAATGTTCCCTCTAATTTTTCATGTAAAACATCCTGTAAAACACAAAAAAACATAAGAGTGGACAGAGCTACTGTCACTGGCTGCCCGGTAAACGGCGCCATCATGGGGATAGAGTAAAAACAACAACATTTTTTAAAGTTTGGATTTTATTTACTGCACGCCATATCATTGCTGCTGCGCAGAGAAGACGAAAGTTTAGAGGGAACATTGATGGTAGGTCGACTTTGTACACTAAAAAAATTTTTTTTTGTTCATTTGTTTTGGTAGGGGGACCAAATTCATCAAGGTAACACACACACATCACAATATTCACTTGCATACAAATTGGTGCATAATATAACCTGTATCAAAGCTTTTGGTCAGTGCTATGAAATCAATGAAAAACCTTGGAAAAACTTTAGAAGTCTTTATCTCTCCTGCCACGGCTATTTTTTTACAAAGCCATGGGTTTAAGTTTTGAGCTGAAATGTCCCTGGTGCTTATTTATTCAAATGCTGCACATCTTTTGTACCTGAAAACCTGACCATTAAGACACTCAAATACTATTTTTTTTTCCACCCTCACACTACTTGAAATCCTTTTTATGAGACGTAACCCTGGGTTGTGATGAGTATCTGAATTTAGTTTGATACATCACATGCAAGAGACCCTTTTAGGATGTTGTTGTAAATGTTACAGTGAAAGAAAAAAAATAGTTAATGTGTACTGCCTCCTTATATCTTTTTCCATTCTACTCGTTTGTGTACTTTTTTGTCATTTGTGGACACTCACACATACACATAGTTAGACATTTGCATCACTATGCATGGCCTCATTCACTTTTTTTAAAGTACATTTACTTCAAGGCTACTGTTAACGGCGATAGACGTCCAATTTATTTGGACTAGATTAAATTTTTTATCGCCAAACACCCAATTTAAATGAAATATGAAGGTAAAAAAAAGCAACCCTTTAGTCACAAAAATGTAAAGGAAAAATAACTACTTCCATAACTGGCAGCTACATAATTTTCCAATTGTTTTTTTTTTCATTTTATTTTCCATGTCCAGGATGCAGTATGTAAAAAAAAAGTGGTTTTGTTCTCTCTTTGTAGCTGTATGGTGTATTATGTGAATACATAGTGTATTTGGTAAAAATACCACAATATTGTTTTTTCGTTGAGCTCTAAAATAAAACATTGAAGTCAATCGACCATTGTCTTTCTTTGCAATCCACACCAAAAAAATAGTATTCTGTTTGCTCGGTATTATTATTCTTTCTATTTTGACAAATTTCTACTTTTATTGGAAATATGTTTTGTATATATATCGAGGATAGCCAACTGCAGTTTTTTCTTATCTCCCTTTCTTGACCACACCTGAATCAAATTATTACCTCATCAGCAAGCTGTCTTGCAGCTGGATCACGATTCTGATGATTTGTTTGGCTAGATGTGTTAGTGTAGGAAAAATGTGGAAAACAGAAAGTATCGAGTCTCCAACCAACGAGATTTGCCAGCCCTGATATATATCATGGATGATGTACATTGTCATCACTTGGAATGCACCGCCCACCTGTTTAGCGTTGCCCACCGCAATGTTCACACGTTTATTTCCACTTTGACTTTTATTCGAAGGTATCGCTTTTTCTCGAACTTCATCTGAAACTGAAAAGGTAAGTAGGCGCTCTTAATTGACGTCGTTTCCAGTCAATTGTGAGTCACTTTGTTTAACGCAACAAGTGGCTTGTATTTTGATTTTATTAGTGTTTTTTTTTTCTTCCGGGAATCCGACTCGTTTTGTTTCATATTAAGGTACATTTCGGCGCAAGATGATGACGAATCTTAATGTTTTGGGTTTTTTTTTTTAATCTGGGGAAAGTGGTCGTTTTCACGTATACATTGTGCAAGTGTCGTTGCCATAAATATTGTGCTCATAATTAAACATCGGTCTATATATATTTACTGAAGGAGTAGCTTTATTGATTTACGGCGAATAAGTCCAAAAAAAATTGTGTATTCCAGAAATTACACGCAAGGGTGAAGTGGTTAGCGCGTCGGTCTCGCAGTTTCGAGCTCGGGGGTTCGATACCAGTTTGGTTGTCATTGTGGAGTTGGCATGTTCTCTCAAGGCTTGTGTTGGTTTTCTCTGAGTATTCTGGTTTCCTACTACGTCCCCAAAGCATAGATTTTATGCTAGTGAATATATGGTCTTTTATTTATTTATATATTTTAATTTTTAATTATTTTTTTTAACAGAAATAACAGCCTTAATATACATGTCTACATTTGTATTCTTTTTTAAAAGGGAAAATACATGGTGATTTTTTTTATGCAGAAAAAAACTATGGTATATAGTTTTTGGACAAATCAAAGCTTTACTATATAGTCTGCCTTTTTAATATATATAAATGTCGAAAATAAGCCTTACTATCCCTGGTCTTCTTTGTCATATTTAGTTGTGTGCATTATATTAAAGAGTAAATGAGTACATTAAATTGGTCGCTTTGGTTTCCTCCTACTGAAGGTCAATGTTTGATTCATCTATTTTGACAATTTCTCTGGCATATGGCGATTTTAGGAACATATATTACTTGCACTAAAAAACTTCCAGCAGCATTTGAATATGCCACTCGCCCTAAAAATTGTGGCGGTTTGACATCCTTAATGATATCCGCAAATTAAACTTGGATTTATCTAACTTCACATTCACCCCAAAAATTGCAGCGCTTTGGAAATAGTCACATTAAAAAAATATTGTCTCAGTTTTTATACTTTTAAGAATTAGTGTTCCACATGTTAAGATTCTTTGAAAAAACACCTGTCAGATGAATGTCATTTATGCCAAAAGACTTTTAAGGACTCGCTATGGTAAGCGAAAACCGGCAGGAAAATAACTAACTTAACAATGCAGGGAAAGCACAAGTTATAATTTAGGCTCATCGGGTGTCCATATTGAAAGGAGGTGTTTGAAGAATACCCATTCATTCTCTTGCTAATCTTGAGCTGACATTTTTTAGTTTCCTTGGAGACCGCTTCTTGCCCCTCGGGTTCGTATGTTTCCGTTCAAATGTTGAATACTAATCAACATAACCTGCCTGAAGCTAGAATTATAAGTTCATATTTCCTGTCTCCGCAAAATCGTCATTCGCTATTCTAAAGTTCATTGACGAGATTTGCACCTTTTCAAGTGCAAATGAAGTTTAAGGGTCAAAATAATGTGCAATGGCACCTTTAGGGCAGAAAAAAACATAACTATGGGCTATGCTAACCCATCAGGTCGTTCAATATGATATTATCTTGCCATTCTTATAATAGTCTGTATATATAGATTTTTGCCTAAGAAGAAATACCAGTAACGGTAAGATATGAAAGAGGAAGACACAATGACTTATTACTTTATCGTCATTATGGTCGCAGGGGGTGCTGGAGTCTTTCCCAGCTGACAGCCTGAATTGGTGGCCAGCCAATCACAGGGCACAAGGACAAAAAGGACAACCATGCACACTCGGACTACTTTTTTTGGGGTAATTTAGAGTGTCCAATTAGCCTACCATGCATTTTTTGGAGTGTGGGAGGAAAGCGGATTACTCAGAGGAAACTCACGCAGGCCCGGGGTGAACATGCAAACTCGTAGGTGGATGTGACATGGATTTGAACCCAGAACCCCAGAGCTGTGAGGCAGACATGCTAACGATTAGGTGTAGGGAACCTATAGCTCGGGAGGTTTTTCTGGTGGGTGTATATGGCTCCCAGCTAACTTGTCAGTTAATGTAAGGCGCCGTTTTAATAATTTTTTTAATTAGACGACTCTTTATGGATACAGTGATTAGCAACAGTGTAAGAATGTTGTTAAAAAAATTCTGAGACTTTTTCTACTTTAAAAGGAGTAAAATGAGTTTAAAAAAAGCACACTTTGGTGGATTTTAAATTATGAGTATGGATCTCAAAGAATATAGTTTTAAAATATGAATTGTTTACGTCTCTGTCAATAAGATTTCCGACGATTGTGGTAACCACTCGCACCACCGGCTGCTTTGATTGGTGACTCGTCTAATTATACGCGCTTCAACAGGTGAACGAACATGGTCAAATTTGAAAAGCAGATGCATCTTTTAATTTGCAGCCTTTCTAATTCTTAACACACTGCAGAAATAACTTGCTCGTACCTAAGTTGGAGTTTAAAAAAAAATAATAATAATGACTCGTTGACAAGGCTTTATTTTGCTGAGGTGAGCTGGCAGCACGGACAGTATTAAAACACAAAAGGTCACTTTTAGCTACAAGCTGATAGAGAATCTTACGTAAATGCAGACAAAAAAAAGCCGAAAAAACTGCCAAAAACAACAACAACAAAAAAAGGTTGGATTCCCCTGTGTGATTCAGATGTTGTGATTGTCATCAACCCCCTTCTGTGTATTTAAACCCTGTGTTTTTGTACGCCGCTGTGGGAATATTGTATCCTGGTTAGTGATGATTCTTTTTGTTTCTACTGTGTTAACCCTATTGAGTTTGTAGTTTTATTTTTTGTTTTTATGATTTTTTTTTTGTCTTAAAAGGTATTTACAAAATTGGATTTTAACACTTTAGATCAGGCATGGGCAAACTACGGCCCGCGGCCACATTCGGCCCACATACTAGGCCTTTTAATCCGGCCCGCCGATATTGTCCAAATATTTTTTCCCCCAAGATGGCGCCGTCATGCGGAAGCCAGTGGCAGTAGCTCTGTCCACTCTTATTTGTTTTTTGTGTTTTACAGCCCTTCTATCTTTTTTTAAATGACATTTTAATATTTCTTAATACATTCCTTTTTACTTGACTTTGTACTTTATACTTTTTACTTTAATAATGAGTGATGAGCATGTTAATACTTTAGTCCTTTTTTTCTGTTTATGTTTCATATGTACTGTTAACGGATGTACTTTTTTATGTGTATCGTATCATGTGCTGACCTGGCCTATCTGTCAAATTTTTAAAGTCAATGTAGCCCCCGGGCCGGAAAGCTGCTTTATATGTTTATTTTTTATTTTTTATGCAACACAAGCACCTGCTTAGGCGAGGTTGTTATTGTGCGTGTTTTGGTCATCTATTTGCATTTAGGAACTTATGAATTGATAAAACTGAAGTTGATGCGAAACAAAATTGGACGGGTAAGAAGCCATGTTTGTGCAATCAACCCTGGGCTACAAACCTGCCAATTTTTCTTATTGGAATTGGAATAATTGATTGTTTTCTATTTAAACTGGGGCCCAAATTAAAAAAAAATCAAGCCTGGTAACATCTTAGAGCTGAAACCGCATTCAAAATCGGATGTATGGTTTTACCTCCATTTTGTCCAACGTCACCAGACTAACGCACACATTCTCAGAAATCATATAAATTGTATATATGAGAGAGAAGCTTGGCGACGCTTGAATTCCTTTGACATTTCTTTCCTACATAGAAAAGAAATATCTCAAGTTATTACTTGGAACAAATTCCATTTTCCGTATAGTTCTTGTGCGCACAAAGTTTTCTTTTTTAATGTCATTTCTTTTCACTAGAGTCGACATAGTGTTGTTTATAAACGGCCATTAAACGAGCCATTAACGGTGATGGACATCCAATGCCTTTTTTTTAAGAGCAACCATTGGATTTAGTTGACAGATTCAATGAAATCTTGTGTTTTATCTTCTTTCTTCATCTATTTTTATTCTACAGGTAATCATGATGGGGATGGAAACTGAACCGGAAAACACGACCTTGAACGCTGACTTTGAAAAGGAAACGAACATGACGTTATTCCCCTACTATCAACATTCACTCTCTGTAGCTATAAGTTACATCTTGGCCTATCTTTTCATCTTCTTGCTTTGCATGGTTGGAAACATTTTGGTGTGTTTGACGGTTCTTGGAAACCGTCACATGCGAACGGTGACTAACCTCTTCATCTTCAACCTGGCTGTCAGTGACCTCCTAGTTGGTATTTTCTGCATCCCAACCACACTTGTGGATAATCTGATTACAGGTAATATATATAAAAAATCAAGTAGTCTTTCCCGAAAGTGTACTTTAATGTTGTCATGGTCAGAAAGTACAGTGTTCCCTCGCTACTTCGCGGTTCAGCTACCGCAGACTCGGAGCTTCGTGGATTTTTCTTTTGGAAAAAAAAAAATAGAAATACAAACTTTACATTGAAACAACATATTCTACAGTTTTTTTTGTTATAACATGAATTTCACTATCTCTACCCGTATTCTATATGGTGTACTGTATACAGGGGGTAAAAAAAATAAAAATAAAATAAAAATAATTTTAAAAAAAAATTAAAGAAAAAAAAATTGAATTAAATTCAAATTAAGCATTTTTGAGGGGGAATCCCTACTTCACGGAAATTCACTTTTCGCGGATGGTCCCGGTCCCCATCAACCGCGATAACCGAGGGAACACTGTATTTCCAGGATTAGGAGTCAAAACTATAAACAGGTAAAGTATAAATATTTATTCATTTAGTTCCTGTCCTTGGGATTTTGCTGTGCATTTATTTAATACTTTGTACATTATAAATGGTTAAATGCAGGGATCGGAAAGTCAACTGTGTCAAGGAGGTATTTCTCTCCCCTAACAATGATTAGCAGTGTATGGATACACAAATGGAAAAAAAAACGTAACAAATGAGTTTTGTTTAGTGCATTGCTACCATTATTATCCAAGAGACCTCTCGCCACTATTTGTCCTGGAATGTATAGCCTATACCAAAAGGCAGTCACCCACGCGAAAGGATATAGTAATTAAAGTGTTTAGACTCTAGTGAATGCATAAAGACGTTTTTTTTTTTTTGCTGGCAGAACTTGTTGGAAAAAAACTGTTATAACATAGGGATGTAAACATATACCTTTTCTTTGTGTGAGGAAAGCATTTATCTTGTACTGTACAACATGTTATTTCATTTTCTGAACCGCTAGGGTCACACGGGTGCTGGAGTCTATCCCAGCTGACTCTAGGACATAGACAGAGGATACCTGAATCAGTAGCCAGCCAATCACAGAGCCCGATGAGATGGATAGGGGGAATTTAGTGTCCAATCAGCCTACCATGTATGTTTTTGGAATGTGGGAGGAAAGCGGAGTACCCGGAAGAAACCCACGCAGGCCTGGGGAGAACATGCAAACTCTACACAGGTGGACCGACATAGATTTGAACTCAAGACCTTAGAGTTGTGAGGCCGATACGTGAACCATTGGCACCGCCGGTGCACCTGTTCAATATCTAAGATTAAAAAAAAAGAAAAGAACTTCAGTTCTCGTGAAGAAAGAAGCACCCAAGTAATCCCTGAGCCCGGTCGAGAAATAGAACCATTGTTGCATTCAATGCGGGATTTTTTCTTTTTTTAGCTTCTTTGAAGAGTTTTTCTTCAATCTCATATCTTCAATTACACCACATTTCAAGTGAGGAAGCTTTCTAGTTTCCATTTGTTTGATGGTACAGTTGGAGATCACTCGTCGTCTGCTTGAAATGACGAAAATCAATGTAAATAACATAAGAATACTTACCCATGCTAATGCAGAATTCCATATAACATCATCATGATGAAATTTGCAACTGAATATAAATCACAGACTTGGCTGCACTGAGGGGAAAAAGAAGGTGTCACTTAGTATAATTAGAACTACAGCATAATTCACCATTTTATTTTTACCTAAAGCAATTCTTCATTTCAAGCTGTACTATCACAACTCTTTTCTTTAGTAGCCTGCTGCTTCCAACTAACTTTAAATCCAATAATCCTCAGCAAAAATGCAAAAATGGTTCTTGCATTTCCAGGTCTATTACCATTGTAATACAATAATAATAATAATAATAAATTGACTTTTCCTGGCCTGAAACAAAAAGGCAATTACCCACCATTAAACTGCAATTGTGCAAAGGAGAACTGTAAGTACTGCTATTTTGTGACAATTAAATCCTAAAAAAAAAAAAAAGAAAAATACCATTTAGACCGAAAAGAACATGTTATGGATTTTTTAAGTATTTGTGTTATCAGAGTATGTAAGAAAAATCTGTCTCTTGTTTTACAGGCTGGCCATTTTCCAACATTGTCTGCAAGATGAGTGGTTTTGTACAGGGTGTGTCGGTATCCGCATCAGTCTTCACACTGGTGGCCATAGCTGTTGAAAGGTTAGTTTTTGGGGTTTTGTTGTGCTGGAATTCACTATTTATATGAATCAATTCTTCGTTTAATGGTGGTGTTCAAAACAAAAGACGGGTAGCATTCCAGCTACTAAAGAGTACCGTATTTTTCGGACTATAAATCGCATCAGCCAAAAAAAAAACATTCCAATGAAGAGAAAACGAATTAGATATCGCACTGGAGTATGATTGATCAAAATAACACAAACATTTAAAAAAAATATGAAAATAAAATAGAGAACATGACCAATTATGCACTACTCTCGTCTTCTTTGCGCAGCAGCAATCATATGGCACGCAGTAAATAAAATCCAAACTTTTTTTAATTTATTTTTTTACCCCTTTCCCCATGATGGCGCCGTTTCCACGGCAGCCAGTTGCAGTATGCCTGTCCATTCTTATGTTTTTCGTGTTTTACAGCATGTTTTACATGGAAAAAATTAAGGGAACATTGAACATGACTGTTTTTCAGTTAGCAGTAGCCTTTTTTTGCCTTATTTCTGTGCCTACTGAATGTTTTTTTTATTTATTTTTTTGGTAACACCCACTATTTTTTTCCCAACAGATTTCGTTGTGTCGTGTATTTACACAACAAGTCAACCAAAGTCACCGCCAAAGTCGCAATCGCTTTTATCTGGGTACTAGCAATGGCGATCATGTGTCCAGCTGCTATCGCCTTGACAGTGGAGGAGGTTCCTTTTCACTACATGGTCCACAACGACGACTCCAACCACACGTTAGTAGTACTTTACACTTGCTATGAAGACTTTGCCAACCCAAAGATGACAAAGTTTTACACGGCAGTTCTTTTTGCCCTCATCTACCTGGTCCCATTGATGGTAATAGCAATCATGTACGGCACCATTGGAGTCAAACTATGCTCCTCCGTTTTGGCCAAAAGAAAGCCACAGGGGCCCGTCATCCAGGTCAGGGGTCCGAGACGGCGGAAGCCCTTGTCCTCCCAGAAAAAGATTCAGGCCATCAAAATGCTTTTCCTAGTGACTTTGCTTTTTATGTTATCGTGGTTGCCGCTCTGGACTGTCATGATAATGGCCGACTACGGGGGCTTGAAGAAAGACCAAATGGATTTATTGATCAGCTACATCTTCCCTTTAACCCATTGGTTGGCTTTTGCCAATTCTAGCATCAACCCCATAATCTATGGCTATTACAATGAGAATTTTAAAAAAGGATTTCACGCAGCGTCCATTTCTATGAGTTTCTCCAGTTTAACGCGTTGCCACGCGTGGAGAAGTATCACGGCACGTCTCCAGAGACGGAGGTCCGAGCGAGTGCTTTATGAAGGGACAAACTGTCGAAATAGCAGTGGTAATAACAGCCAGCAGCTCTTTTCTCTGAGAAATAGAGTACACAATGAAAGGCCAGATATCGACAAACAAAAGCCAAACAGGATTACAAGGGTCTCGTGTATGGGTCTACGGTCAAGGATGAGCGTTTCGCACCAAGGAATAGAAATGGCCACGGTGAAAAGAAATTCAGTTCGTGGTAAAAAGAGGGGAGGTGCCAGCCAGTTGGCAGTTACAAAACAAGCTTGGGATAAGTGAATTACATTAGAATTGTGGAAAAATTAAATTTAAAAATGACCCCTCCCGTGGAGTTTGCATGTTCTCCCCGGGCCTGGTTGGGTTTTCTCCGGGTACTCCGCTTTCCTCCGACATTTCCCCAAAAAAACATGCATGGTAGGCTGATTGGACACTCTAAATTGCCCCTAGGTATGAGTGTGCATGGTTGTCTTTTGTCGCCACCGATTCAGGCTGGTCCAGAGACCGCTGCTGGGATTGGCTCCAGCACCCCTTGCGAGCATAATGAGGGTAAAGCGGTGAAGAAAGAAATGAGATTGTTACTGTGGTATCCGGTTTGATTGTGCACAAGGGGTAATGTTAGTTTTCTTGTTCCCTAAGAGAGGAAGACTCCCAGTGTGTCCAACAATCAAGTATTGATTGACCACATGTTGAGAAAGAACATTTAGAGCCACCTAGTTATAGCCATCTCTTTTTTAACGTTTATGTGAGTTTTTTTTCCCAGTGAGAAGAATGCGTCATTTTATCTTTCACTCTGCGATCAGTTCAGAAGGAGGGCAGCTGTGACGTGAAAAATTAGCAAAAGGCACTCAAACCAAGCAGGTAGGTCAAAGTGGCGGCCCGGGGGCCAAATCTGGGCCGCCGCATCATTTTGGGTGGCCCGGGAAAGTAAATCATGAGTGCTGACTTTCTGTTTTAGGATCAAATTAAAATGAAGAGTATAGATGTATATAAAATGTTCTGATTTTGCCTCTTCTAAATCAATAATTCGAAATTTTTAATCATTTTTTTCTGTATTTTTAGTTCAAAAATCATTTTGTAAAATCTAAGAATGTAATTTAAAAAAAGCTAAAATAAAAATTGTTTTAGATCTATAAAAAACTGAATATGCAGTGCTTTTAATCCATTTATAAAAAAAAAAAATCTAAATATTATAACTAAAATAGTCTGGCCCACATAAAATCGAGCTGACGTTAACATACAGCTGTTTATAGGTCGTTTACATTAGCCCAGATTTTCGAATGAGACCTTGCAGTTCAGCACAGCACGGTGTGCTATTTAAAAAAAAGAAAAGAAAAAAAAGGGAGAAAAAACTACCTTGCCTAAGTGCGTGCTTGAAAGTCCTAGTTTTGCTTGTGTTCTGTTTAGTTTGGACAATTTTGGCAACCTACAACACGCATAAATACATTTTCATGCCTCCAGCTAATACATAACAGAAATTGCTGAAAACTCAAGGACGTGTGTAAAAAATGTATCCAAAATATTCCGTATACTGCATTTAATTGGGTTTGTCTATGATTTATTTAATGTTGAACATGATGTCTTGATACTGTCAGATCGTAAAAATAAGTGTAGCAAACAAACATTGTGGCTCATTAGCTAATTGCTTAATTGTCATTTTTAACACCGCATGTTGTTGTTGGAACGCCCGTCTAATAATACAGTATTATATTGTTACGTGTCACCGAAACTGTACTCTTGTCAATCTGTCTATGGTACTTTTTAATGTACTGGTGTTCTTCTTTAGTGGTTTCTATGTTTCCTGTATGTGTTGAGTATAAAATTGGCGCCTGTTTTTTTTACGTTTTATGTCAATTTTAAACAGTTTGATGTCATATCTAATACAATTTAGGGTTGTGTACATCTCACAAACCAAAAAGTACCAGCAATCAATACAACTAAAAAGGTTACTTAGTACATAAGGGCCTTATTTGATGAAATTGTGACATTTAAGCGCAATTGGAATATGTCCTTGACTGCGTTTTGGGGGTTTTGAGATTTAATTATTTCATCCCGTGCACACTATAACTGACATAAATTCAGATTTTTTTTATGTTGTAGAAATGTGTACAATCGTAATGAATTGGTGTTTACACTGTTAATGAAAATGGTGAGCAATTTCCCCCAACAATCAACTCTAATTGTCTAAAGGAGAATAACAACACCTGAGGATAAAAAAGACTTTATTAGTGACACAAAAGGGGACATTTACATTGTTGTAGCAGCAATGTTGGAAACAAGGACATTATTTTACGAGTGACCAAAAAAGAAATTATATTAGATGCATGAAATCTGATTGATTCAATTACTATCTTTGTATGTTTTGTCAGCTTTTTGTCAACGTTTTGCCTCTTTCTCTCTCACCGACGCACTCGCTTTTCAACAACAATACAAATTGTTTTGCATGTTTATTATTCATTTTCATGGATCAATAATTTTTAAAAAATCCTTTTCTCTGTTGTTTCTCACTTTTCAGCTAAAATTGGTACACTTTGTTCATTTTAAAGGGGTCAGTTGGTGGTACATTTGAGGACAGGAACAAATCTGAATATTTACATCCCATTTAAATCCCTCTCCACTTGTGAAAAATCCAAATTACGAAACCACTTCTGGAACAAAATAATTTCATCTGTAACAGTAGTACCACCATTCAATCCTTGGTGGGCTCCAACCTTTCAATATGGGTTTTTTCCGGGTTCTCCGGTGTCCTTCCACATCCCAAACCATCCACGATAGTCTTGATTGAAGACTCTAAATCAGACATGGGCAAACTACGGCCCGCGGGCCACATTCGGCCCGCCAGGCCTCTTAATCCGGCCCGCCGACGTTGTCCAAATATTTTTTTCCCCAAGATGGCGCCGTCACGCGGAAGCCAGTGGCAGTAGCTCTGTCCACACTTATTTGTTTTTACAGCCCCTCTATCTTTTTTTAAAATGAAATTTTAATATTTCTTATTACATTCCTTTTTACTTGGCTTTGTACTTTATACTTTTGACTTTAATGATGAGTGATTAGTACGTTAATACTTTAGTCTTTTTTTCTGTTTATGTTTCATATGTACTGGTAATATTATATCTAAAATGGTTGTGAACTTAATAGATAAATGGTTGTTCTGGGGGGAAAAGGAGGAGACTTGCAATGAACACATTGCATTCAGAAAGATGATTTTCTTCCAATAACTTACTCTGGAAGAAAGAGTAATTGCATCTAACTGTAAAAATTGGTTCAAGCACTCTCAGCAACATTAAGTGCAGTTCAGCACAGCACGGTGTGCTATTTAAAAAGAAAAAAAAATGGGAAAAAAACTACCTTGCCTAAGTGCGTGCTTGAAAATCCTAGTTTTGCTTGTGTTCTGGTTAGTTTGGACAGTTGTGGCAACCTACAACACGCATAAATACATTTTCATGCCTCCAGCTAATACATAACAGAAATTGCTGAAAACTCAAGGACTTGTGTATAAAATGTATCGAAATATTCAGTAAACTGTATTTAATTGGGTTTGTTTAGTATGTCTATGATTTATTTAATGTTGAACATGATGTCTTGATATTGTCTGATCGTAAAAATAAGTGAAGCAAACATTGTGGCTCATTAGCTAATTGCTCAATTGTAATTTTTAACACCGCATGTTGTTGTTGGAACACCCGTCTAATAATACAGTATTATATTGTTACGTGTCACCGAATCTGTACTCTTGTCAATCTGTCTATGGTACAATGCACATCTCAGAAAGCAAAAAGTACCAGCAATCGGTAGACCTAAAAAGGTTACTTAGTACATAAGGTACTGTTAACGGATGCACTTTTTTATATGTATCGTATCTTGTGCATGCTACGATCCCGTCGCGTCGCACGACGCGATCGGGGGGGGGGGGGGTGGGGGCATAGGAGTGAACCCAGGTGCGGAGATGCGGAAGGATAAAGGGGAGACAGTTGCGTTGCATTTGTTGCTTGGTTTAATTACCGGGAAAAAAACCTAACATAAACAACTTGGCTTGAAAACTTACTGATACAGAAATGAAACATGCAGCGTGGCGTCAAGAGATCGGCATGACAAACGTGGAAACTCAGGGGAACAAACCAGAGGAACAAATTAGTCGATCCGACAACCATTCAACAAAAACCATAATGCTTAAATAGCCAGGAAAACATAATCACCTAATTGCCACGGCTGATAACAATCATGACATCATGCCAGGAGGGGCAACCCGGCAGACCCGTCCCATCTGTCAAAATTTTTAAGTCAATGTGGCCCCCGGGCCTGAAAGGTTTGCCCACCCCTGCTCTAAATTCAAAGTGTCCCCCACCTGATTCCCATAGTTGACTGGGATAACATTAACATTAGCTAGCTTGTTTACATTTGTCAAGTGTTGTAATTTGGTATCACGCTTGGTCTCGAAGTACTTAAGTCAACATTTCATAAGATATAATATATAAAAAGTCTAGATGAAGGAAGGCACTGGATCAACAAGTGCCTTATTATAAATAGCCAAGCATAATGTGAAAGTCGGTTCACAGAAAGACTCATTCAATCTACTGCAAAGCAGATAATAAATGATGCAGACACTGTAGATATTCTATGCTGTTAGATGAAATACATAAAATATGTCTGTGCTATTATGTGCTACTTCTGATTCTGCAGGCTACCGCAGTTATGAGTGCAGCTCCTTTTCCACTTCCATCCTCAGAATTATGGAACGTCACCTTGCACTGCGGTGCCAAATTGCGCAAGGTCTCTTGCATGACTTCTGCAAAACTGTGGATGGAGAAGAAATGAGGTTTGGTGGGTTTTCTGTCGACAGATTTTTACAGGCCAAGTGTTACTACTTACTGAGGGTGCATTTTATAAAGAGTGCCATCAACTCCGACTGTAACCTTGAGCTGCTGCAGGTTGCGGTTCTGTCTCATTCTGTCAACCACGGCGGCTAAACCGGCACCGCAGAGCTGTGCTGCCCGGCGGGAGACAATACTGCAAACCTCTTTAACTAGCACGCTGTCATCACATGTTGAGCCGGTAAGACCAAGGTGCTGCAGGATGCAGCGGATCTGACGCATAGCCAGCCGGTCACTTGAGCAAACAGAAACAAAATCGATGGTACAAAATGAAAGTGGGAATGTTCAAGTCTGTTTGTAATGCAGGTGTTGACTTCCAAATACGTCAAGCTCTAACCTTCCCCATTGTGCACAATCAAACCATATATCACAGTAACAACCTCATTTTCTGAACCATTTTATCCTCCTTAGGGTCGCAGGAGGTGGTGGAGCCTAGCTGACTCTGAGCCAGAGCCAATTCAGAGTGTTCAATCAACCTACCATGCATTTTTTTTTTGGAATGTTGGAGGAAACCGGAGTACCCAGAGGAAACCCACACAGGCCCCTGGAGAAAAAAGTTATCCAATCCAACGTGGGAGGACTTGGATTTGAACCCAGGACCCCAGAGCTGGGAGGCCGACGCGCTAAATACTGACTCCACCGGACCGCCCACAGGAACAAAATTTCAGGTAAATCAAATTTTAACTTTAACTTTGAATGACCATCCCCAGTGTTTAAATGTCCCAAAATTTAAGATGGAATACACATTTATATATATAAATATATATATATATTCTTTGTTTTGTTTATATATATATATATATATATATATATATATATATATATATATATATATATATATATATATATATATATATATATATATACATATATATATATATATATATATATATATATATATATATACATATATATATATATATATATATATATATATATATATATATATATATATATATATATATATATATATATATATATATATATATATATATATATATATATATATATATATATATATATATATATATATATATATATATATATATATATATATATATATATATATATATATATATATATATATATATATATATATATATTTGAATATTTCCTTCAAAATGTAACGTAAAAGCTCAAAAGTATAAAAACATGTAATATACAAAGACAAAAATATGTTGATAAGAGACCAGAAAAGTCAATTGCACATATAACCGACAAAGAAATGAATATTTTTTAGTTTTTTACCTTTCAATTTGTGAGAGGAATTTTGTCTCGAAGATGCCCCAGGTCTTGAGTCTCTCAGACTGTTTTCCTCGAAACATTAAACCCTTTTCTGTCAACTCCAATAGAACATGCCTCACTATCTCCCCCAGATACATGCCGCTGATCATCTTCTCATACCTTAACCCAGGGGGGGAAAAAAAAATGGGTATGAACATAATTTTCTGGGTTTGGTAGTCTTAGTGAAATCGTTTTAATTGTCACACTGCAGCTCAAATTGGACATTTCTCGGATCTTGTCATGCCATTCTTTGTTTTGTGTTTTTAAATCCCAAGATCAGATTTCTATCAAGATCCTCCTAAATTGCCACAATTTTGTCCACACTTGATCTAAGCTTACTTCTGTGAACCCAATCTGACACAATCCATTGTTTTGAGGGGATACATATATCGTGATGTGGCATTACTGTGCCAGCTTATCACAATTTAATAGAATTCAACACGAGAAGATTAGTTTTTGGAATTTGAACGACTACTTGAAATAATGGAATTTTATAATTAAAAAAATCACAGATAAGCATGTTAAGCCACAGTGTGACTAGATAAAAAAATCCATGGACTGCAATATGATGGAATTAGGAGTACTTTATATGCAGTACCTCTGTTTTCCGGGATTGCTTGACGAGGCATCAACGAGCCGATCGAAGTTTGTGAGGAAAGAATCTAGTTCACCGTTTTCACCAAAAGCTCCCCACTCCATATTGACACACATGCGCCCTTCGTCGCCATCCACCATTTCTATATTTCTCATCTCCTCCATGTAACAGGCATTTGTCCCTGTGCCTGAAGTAGGAAACGCATTAAAATGATTGACAATTAATACTGCAAAATTGCATAGCCTGCGGCTAAGAAAAGACTGGCTGCGTAAGTATTCATCCTAAAGCATATTACTAATTACTATGACAAATTCCAGCACCTACAAAATAGGCTGTACATGTGCCGGATGTTATTTTAGCCATGACTAATGTTCCCTCTAAGATGCGCGTGTGCGCAATTGGGCACTCCTTTCGTCTTTTCTGCGCAGCAGCAATCATATGGCGCGCAGTAAAAAAAAAATATAAACCGTATTTTCACGACTATAAGGCGCACTTAAAAGTCTTAAATTTTCTCCAAAATAGACAGTGCGCCTTATAATCCAGCGCGCCTTATATATGGAAAAAACTGAAAACCAAAAAGGAAAAACCACCACTGTCGGATATTATAAAAACACAAACGCCTGAACTGAAACAATACTGTCAAATATGCAGATGCCATCTTAGTTTACAAAATCTTCCATCATATAGCTCCTCTTCAACTGCAAGATTTTATACAAAAAAAAATCCAAAACCTCAACAATGGCTGGCTCTAGAGGTGACTGTGTAGTGAGTGCTTCATACCTGGAAGTCAATAGCAATTACCGTATTTTCACCACTATAACGCGCACTTAAAAGTCTTACATTTTCTCCAAAATAGACAGTGTGCCTTATAATACAGTGCGCCTTATAGTCGTGAAAATACGGTATAATTTTTTTACCCCTTTCCCCATGATGGCGCCGTTTACGTGGCAGCCATTGACAGTAGCTCTGTCCACACTTATGTTTTTCGTGTCTTACAGCATGTTTTACATGAAAAATTAGAGGGAACATTGACATGCACCTGCTTATGGCAGGTGTGATACTGGTGTGCCCATAGCGAACAATAATGATGTCGCTCACACTGGTATTCGGTGCGCTTAGGGAAGTTGTCTTTCTGCCCAGACCAACGAAATATTAGAGGGAACATTGGCCATGACGCAGAAGGCAATTTTGACCAAACGAAATTGATGTCATGTCTCAATTTAGCATCGATGTGAAATATAACACATTCATTCGTTCCTTTCAAAATGGCAATACAATGCGAACAAATTACAGGTCTTCACAATATTGACAACTTGGAGGTCGAGTAGTTAGAACAATCAGGGAAAGGAAACAGTGGGCGTTCATAGCAGGAGTTTTAGGACTTGATGGAAATGAAAGAAAATTGTACCAATGCGTGCTGTTTTAAATGTAATTGTTTTTGTATACAAGCAAAATAAGGTAGTTATGAAAAAGGAAAAAATCTATGACATTGTAGAAAAATGTATGTCGGGGTCAGAAAGATAAACAACAAACTCGAAAAAAACAATTCCTGTAATGACTGTTTTTTTTTCAAAAATTCAGATTTAAAAAGAATAATATGAATAATGATAACAAAAGAGAAAGACACTTACCAACAATGAGTCCCACCTCGCACTCGGGGTCCTCATAGCCACAAGTCATCATGGTTCCTACGGTATCGTTGACTACCGCTACAAAGCTCAAGTCAAATTCCTGCAACGGGAGATAACACTAATCCTCGAGTACGCAGTTGTTTTAAATGAAGTCTCATAATTAAATCCCGTCGTTTTCTATAGTCATTTCAATTAGAAGATGAAAAAAAAAATAGAAAAAGAAAGTGTATTCATCTCCCTCTGGGGAAAAAAACATTTTCATGACGCACTAAATGAATTAACAAAGTCTATCAACCTCATTTGCAAAGCATGACATGAAAAAGAAATGAAATAAAGTCTGCCAATTTGGTTACATAGAGTATATATATTAATATAAGATATATATTTGGTTGTGTGACACTGAAAAAGAAGGTTTTCAATAAATTAGAACCTAACATTCACTCAAATAACTGAAAATTATTTCAATATTAGTTTGTAAAGGATAAAACATGCCAAAGCTTCTCAGAATCCACAGAAATACTTTGTTTACTGACCCCACGGCATCGCACAGCATCCTTTAGTAATGCAACGACATCATGTCCTTCACAACCACTAGCTTTGAAGCCCTTTGTCCACTTTAGTAGAATTCCCTGGTGGGTAAAAAGGACATGTTTTTCAAGTTGATATTTCCCCTTTAAATGCAACATGTACTAAACACATGGATAATATTTTATGTTTAGATGGAACAAAGGAAGATTGGACACACTCTCACCTGATCCAGTTTGGTTTGGTGACAAGGGAAGGAAAATGTAAATCCCAAAGGTAAGGATGCTCCTCTCAAACCCATCCTTTCCAAAAAGTTGGCCATGCAATCAACAATGTATCTAAAAAGCTGTCATCCAGAAATATACATGAAAAATCAGTATGAATGTAGCATAAAATCATTATTAAAAGTAACTATACTAGTTTAAATGAGTGTTTAGAGAAAAGTTTATTTTATTGATGCTTCAACTTTTGACTCACATTGACTACTTGGTATAATGTATAAAAAAAACAACATGGTACAGTGTAGGAGTTGTTTTAAAAACGAATATATTCAAAAGAGGCATTATTTTTTTCCCCCCCGTGTCTGTGGTATGCTTTTGTCTAATACCGATCGGTTTAGAAATGCTATTATTTTCACATACTTGGATTTTTTTATCTAAAATGTGATTCATTTATTTTTTGAATGAATTTTATCTAAACTAATAATCACATCCCAATGAGCTATTGTGGGAGGACCTTGATCAAGCGATCCAATTTACCAAAAGGTTTTCTGGAAGCATGGTGTGAAATGTTTAAAAATTCCATCAGCAAATTAGAAAGGCAAAGGCTTACAATGCTATTCAATCTAGCATTCATTGCCTAAAACAAACTATCTTTTTTTAAATTATATCTTAATATATCTTAATCCATCCCTTTTTACGTTACTTTGCACTTGATACTTTTTACTTTAATGATGAGTATGTTAATAGTTTAGTCCTTTTTTTCTGATTGTTTCATATGTACTGTTAACGGATGCACTTTTCTATATGTATCGTATCTTTTGCTGACCCGGCCCATCTGTCAAATTTTTATAATAGTTTGCCCACCCAATATTAGTTTTTTTTCCGCATGTGCAACCATCCATATACTCCACCTCTTCTCCTGTGCCTTGCATGGTCTCCTGTGGAATAATGTAGTTCTTATGGTGCATTTCAACGTGCTTCTTGTCACCTTGAACGCGCACGAGCAACACCCTAAAACTTGAGCCGCCAAGGTCTAAAGCCAAGAACTCTCCGTGCTCTGAAAGCATAAATAACATTGTGAAAATAAACCTTGTATAACCTCCCATTGGATACAACGATGCATAGATAAAAGCTATTATCCAGAGTTATAAAGTGCTCTTTTATTGTGGAGTGAATTCAGAAATGGTATGTCAGGACTACCTGATCCATCTGGAGTAGAGCCAACAAATGTTGGAAGCATCTTGATGCTCGCTTGATTGCGGGCATTCTTTGACAAGCCGCGGACCATATTTTCACTTATTAGCCTTTTCACTTCCATCAGTTGCTCTTCATTCAAATGGAGGCTATCAAGAATTTGCTGGCGCTCCGCTTTCTGAGCAGCAAGACGCAAGGCTACCGCCGTTACCATGGCGGCGCCTTTCCCACTCCCCACCTCCGACCTCAAAAAACGCACGTCACAATCAGGCACTAGTCTCCGTACCATCTTGTGCAGTCGCCTGGAAAACCTTGGCAAATGGAAGGAACAAAACAAAATATTAGAAGTCAAAACAAGTTCATGGTTAACCCTAACCCTAATTAATCGAAAAAATAAGAAAGGCATTAAATCTAATTAGTCATTCACTTAGAAATCGTTCGTACCCACTTTGTTATAATGACATATTGTCAAACAATTATAGAGCCAACTAAAATGGTGTTAACTCTTTTAAAATAAAAACAGTTTAAGTCTGAAAATATGATTTCAGTCATCAATGTTTGGGTCTACGGGTAAGTAGTGGATCCCCATCCCTAAAAGGTTTTTGACCAAGTGGTTTTCTACCATACAATTAGAATTTACAAACTACTTACATAAATAAATCACAATAATTGTCTAAAATGATCCAAAATCCAATCACATCCTTGTTTGTACTAAATCACACATTGTGTGGAAAGGATAACTTACTCATGATGATTTTTATATACCGAGCCATCCACTCCAATGGTGGCTCGCAACTTCTCAGCTGCTTTGTTGTCCCTAATCTGTCTGAGTACTGCAACTAAAGTGGCAGCGCACAAGTGTGCAGCCCGTGTAGTGACTATTTGACATACTCTCTGAGTGGCTATGCAGTCCTCTAAGGTTGGGTTCAAATCAAGTCCTTTCAGCACATTTTCAGCACTTAACACACCTTCTTCTTTGCTGTGTATGGAACAAATGGGAAATCAAGTATCAAGTCAAACTGATTCGACAAGGGGTGCTGTTTCAGAAATAAGTTAAAGTCCCGATTTAAAAAAAAAACTTAAGTTAATGAATAAAAAATCTAATAACAGACATTTTTGGTGATTCATGGGAATTACTTCAAGATAGGGCTACCAAAATGAGTACTCAAAAATTGTCATTGTGATTAGGTTACATTTTTTTTGTAAGATAAACCTTTCTTTATTAGACTATGAAGCTCTTGCTTCTTAGTGAGTTGTGCTATATGCTCCAACTTAGTCGAACGTGTTTGTGTATCGACAATCACGCCAGAACTAATGAGCTCCTGGATGATGCGAAGAATAGGCGGCAAGGTCATCAAGGACGCGCTGTCGGTGTAGTACTTAGTGTTTATCGCCATTTATTTCAGATGATTGTACTCAAAAAAAAAAAAAAAAAAAAAGAAAAACGAAATCGTTATTATATTATTGTCTTTGCTTCGCAGAAATGGTTCTGTTTTTCAAAGAAGCAAAATCCACTTACTTTTCAATATCTATGGAAAATATATAGCTGGTGGAGAACTTTCCAGTCATAAGGAGTTTAGCTGTCGTTTTCCCGTTGAAAAGTAACTTGTCTTTTGTCATTTTCACAAGGATGAGACGTACCAGTTCCCCCATGTACATTCCACTAATCATCTTCTCAAAACTGGAAATCAACAGATAAAAAGGCAATCAATGTGAGTAGGTCAACACTGCAATTCCACTGTATGTCTAAAAAGTGTATATGAAACATAAAGATATATATATTCACAGCTGTTTGCCAGGGTTTAGAGAGCCAGCATCTATTTCTTTGTCAAAATGTGTTCGCAGGTCTTCCAAGGCACCGTCATCTCCAAAAGCACCCCACTCTGTGTTGACGCACATCTGGCCTTCATCACCATCTAACAACTCAAGGTTCCTCATTTGTTCCATATAACAGGCATTTGTTCCAGTTCCTATTACAAAACAAAATGATTAAATATCTTGCGAAATGTGTCCTCATCCATGACAAAATATTATGAACAGCACACACATTGAATCAATGCATTTTCCATTTATTTTCCTTACGCAAAATTATTTATGATTCCAAAAATATAGATCAGGGGTGCCCAATACGTCAATAGCAATCTACCAGCCAATCACCAAGATATTATTACATGACATTAAGATTTTTTTCCCAGTCCTTTGGTATCCGTTAGGCCTGAACAATGTCCCTTTTGTATCATGACATTAGAATTTGCACATCTGTGATAGCTGCTCGTTAAGTGATACATTGATCTTGGACACTTCAAAATGTGCGCCGTAATTACAAATGTCAATTCAGTAGCTTTTGGTACGGATGGGACTGAAGTTTTTTTCAGCTGTTCCTGTTCTAAATATATTTACAAACACCCACCTACAATGAGACCAATTTCACAATTATGATCATCATAGCCACAGGTCATCATAGCTCCCACTGTGTCATTAATAACAGCCATAATGTCAACACTGATATCCTGCAATAGCATAAGAAAGAAAATTAACATATAATTTCAGTTATTAAAGAGCATGCAGCTGTTGCACATAGCAATTAGATATTGGTGGTACATTAGACCTTGAAGGTGAATTAAATCATAAATTGTTAAGATCAAGCAAAAAAGTACTAAATGATTCTGAAGGATGTTTCACATTAGGCTAAACAATCAGTAAAAGCAAATTAAGTGATCTAAGATATTATTTTGGCATATATTCCAACCTTTTCTTACATTTTTTTTTAAAGATTTAATTGCCTTACTTTGTTCATGGCCATCTCATTCTTAGGTTTTACAGAATACACACCCCTCGCTTGTTTACAGAACTTTGCAGAAGTTTGACGACATCTTTTCCTTCAACTCCAGTTGCCCTGAAGGCTTTTGTCCAAGAGAGCAATATACTCTAAAAAGCAGGTATAATAAAGCTTTTCAACAAACGATGTATATTTTAACATCTGCCTACACATTGTGCTTTTACACATTTATTAAACACAATTTCACAGACTGCATGACATCTACCATGAACAGTAATTGTAAAAAAAGTAAAGGTCATGCCTTTTCATCTGTGGTGTTAAGAAGTCATGCCGCTTCTCGGCATAGCAGAAATTAGACTACTAAATTTACACTTGAACATTACCCACCTCGTCCAACTTGCTCTGTTGACAAGGAAACGAGAAGGTGAAGCCTAGGGGGAGCCTTTTGTCCTTTATTTCTAACTTCTCCATGAAATTAGCCAGGCATTCAGCTATATAGTCAAATAACTGGAAATTGAAATGAAAGGTAAAAGGAGGAAGGTGTACATTAGTGTATTGTGTCTTCATTCCTAGGAAAAATGCGGTGTAATCTGCCTTCCTCTAAAACTGACGGGAAGACTTAAGAATTATTGAAGACTTGGGAATGGATCAACAGCACAGGTACAATTAACAGACCAGGTAATATAAAATATTCAAAGACAGCTTGCAATAGTGTTTTGACGGAAGTACAATTATTATTCAAAGATGTGTTTTTAGCTAATACTTAAGCCAGATCACAAAGAAACGATCTATTGTCTATTGTGTCGAACTTTCTGTATTCTTATTAGAAGCTCTGTTTTATATATAAATTCATACAGGAATTGTGTAGTTATATCCTACCTCCGAACCCGAGCCTCTCTTGAGACGTTCAGGAATATCATAAATCTGATTTTCCATGTTCACCTTTTGCTCACCATTAGCCATAACGGTAACAAGAAGTACTCGGAAGGTGGACCCACCAAGGTCCAGTGCCAAAAATTCACCTTGTTCTAAATGGAAGGGTAAACAGAGTACACTCAAAATACACTACATAATGTTATATCTGTGGTGAACCAATAGAGAAAGCAGATCAAATTATAACAAAAAAGGACTAACATATATATGTCCTGAGGCACACAGCAAGGGAGCACATCTGAGAAGAGCTTTGAATGCCCTCATGGCCAAACATTTCTAAAACCAAGAGTTAAGAATCCCTCGAGCCGGCATGTCAAACGATGCCTTCGGGTTTTTCCAGGTCGTATCCGTCACTACACAGTTATCAGAGTGAGGCTATAAATGATATCTAACAATTGAATTAGATTAGCATCTTTACTCTCCAATCACGTTAATTGAGGAACTGATTGTTTCATTATTATATATAAAACATGCAATCAAGCTATCTTATGATGGGTATTTTTTTCTCCAGGCTATTAGTCATACTCTTTTGTGTTTGCAAATCGTATTTGTTTGATTTTGAATACCAAATATTTGTACCACCTGCAAAATATGCCACGGCTACACAATATAAAATCAGAGTAAATATATAAATGTGTTGGCTTAACACGCATACGCAATCAAAATCTTCTTATCAGTTCGACAAATAGGATATTGCTAATTTGCATATCCTGTCTTGTCCACTGCATTGAGAAATGCCCAATCCGTTTGCAATAATGATGAATTATATTGGGCAACTTATAAAAATAAAAGCAGTACCGGTTCTATCTGGTGTTGAGAGTACATAAGTTGGCAGCATCCGTACTGCTGCTGTAGGGTTAGTATCTCTGCAAAGGCCTTTGTCCATTTCTCGGCGAAATCTTATTGATATATCCATCAGTGTCTTATCAGCCAGATGAAGGTTGTCCAAGTACTTCTCCAACTAAACTCCAAAATAGATGTTACACATGGTTTCTATCCCCATTTCAATCGTAAGAATGTCATCTTCAGCATTAAGAGAAATTGTCCTACTAATGAATGGTTCATAAAAATAAGGGTAAACAATAAATGAAAAGTTAATGTAAATTGGACGTCTAATGACGTCAAAATTGCGTGTTCCCTGGTTTTATTTTGAAAAAATGTCTACTCAACCAGAAATATCTCTTAATGTCCAGTCTTTAAACAAATAGTATATTTAAACAAATATACCGGTTTCTGTACGGGAGATAATATTTAAGGAGAAAATAAACGGAAATAGCGTATTACACACCAATATAGGGTGATATTATTATTTTATTACAAGTGAATAGCGCCCCGTTTATAGATTTTCTGCGCAACAAGGGACGAAGTACTAGCCTTGTTACCAGTTTGACCCCTCTTTGCGGTGTAAAACCTTACAGAGCACTCAGCACACGTCTATAAAAGCATTTTAATGTTCATATTGAATAGATTTTTTACAAATATTAGGATCGTTACTCACTTTATTTCCTTGATCATCAGAGATTTCGGGAGAGTAGTTACTAAGCAAAGTAGAACACATAGTTGATGTTGATTTAGCCGTTCTTCTTTTGTTGAAGAATTAACTATGGATAATAATTATAAATTGCAAAATTGATATGTGGATTTATATAACTCGATTGCCTTTGTTGGGGTTTTGTAAATTATCCAGGAAAAAAGTTCAAGCTTCCGGGACTTGTGGGCTTGGTGCTGTCAAGTCAATTCGCTGATTGGCTACGAAGAAAGTAATAACTTCCTGGTTTGGGATATGAATAGGTCGATAGGACACGCCCCATTGGGACCGAGTTTCCTATTTATTACTGCAATTTCGCCAAGATTTCGTGCTGAGTGCAAAATTACATCAGTAATTGCACAGGTGTCGACTTCCACCTCATCAATAATAGCCTTTGTTCTCGTTGATCGCCCGGCTTGAGACTTTAATAGTTTGCTTCAACTGGGAACTGCAAATTATTGCAAATATAAGTCGATAAAATGAAAGTACCCGATGGTGTGTTAATGAGTGACGTTCTCAAGCGTCTGACCGGAGAATCTGCTCTGCCGGTTTATAGTAACATAGAGAAATTTAAACGACTCAAAAATGGCTTCTATGTAGTGGCCGAGGATTTTCACGAAAGTGTGAGAAAACGAGAACAGGTGAACGCCAAGGAACGGCTTCGGGTGAGTGAATAAACGTGAAATTTCAATTCTGATGCCAAGCCCCACTCTATTTAACCATTACAACTACGTACAAAAAGCACAGCAAACTAATTAGGCCTAGCAAAAGGAAGGAAATAAAAATTGCATCCTCCTAATTAAACACATGATCGTAATATTAAAACAGTGCAGTGATTCTGACTTGTTTTCTTCATGGCAAAACCATTTTTTCTCTTTTCATTTGTTTGTTTGGAGCTGTTTTAATGTCATTACAACCCTCTTGCAAAGTGCCTGTTTTAGGGTATTTGTTATTTGCAGACTTGCTGGTGCCTGTGTTGCCTGCAAGTTACAAGTGAGCCAGTAGGGGGCATGTGCACTTTTTGGCTGTGCTTTTAATGTCTCTTTGTTGATCAATTTAAGCAGAGACTGATCCAGTTGTAGTTTTTTTTTAAGTGAACATCAAACCATTAATGACGATGTAAGTCAAATCCATTTTAATTTAACCAGTAAAACTGGATTTCATGGTGAATTTTACCTTAGGGCATAAGTCCACCACCTACTGAAAGGTACCTCCCAGTAATTGTCACTCTTTTTCATTTTGCAGATACGCAACCTTAACACCATGTTCTCTCGCTTAAAGCGAATGGTACCACTGATGCGACCAGACCGCAAGCCCAGTAAAGTAGACACCCTTAAAGCTGCAACAGAGTACATACGGTTACTTCTTGCAGTTTTGCAAGATACTGACACTGTACGACCTCTATGCTCTTCCAAAATGTTCTTTCTTTTTACGAGTATCTTCGTGCAATAGCAGTACTTTTTCCTTAGACTAGGACCAAAGAAAACGATTTCCTGAATAATGCAATGGCCTATGGGCAGACTGAGGGCTTCGACAGTGACCTTTGGAGATTGGAAGATGTAAGTCTATATTTTACTGTTCTTTATCGATCTGAACTATTTTGGTCTACTAAACATTATGTCCTTATTTGCAGTTAATAATCTAAAGTAGCACCAAAACCAGTAGCTATTAGTATTTACATCTTTCAAAACGAAGAATATTTACCCTAAAAAAATGCCACTTCAGCAATATAACAATGCAGAATGCTAAATCCGGATAAGCAAGGTATGAATGACTTTGTTTGTTGTTTTCACCGATAGTTTCTAAATATGTCGGAGGACCAAACCAACAATGATGGCTTCACCATGCCATCAGAACCCGGGACGGAAGGAGGAGATTTTACAAGAGTGCTGCTTCAACACTGTGCTATTCCTTCATACCAGTTCTTTATTCAAGTAGCTCCTGACCAATCTGAGGTAAAACACCACTTTTTTGTTGTATCAAATGCCAGAGTATAGGAAATATGTGAACATGTTACTCATTTTGAGGAAAAATAAGGCAACAACTCTACCCAAAATGGTAGGCAAGTGAATTGAATGTAAAATCTATATGAAATGTTCAGCCCTCAAGTTAAATGTAATTATATTTCCTGTCAAACAGCAAAGCGGTTTGTGTAGTAAACATTACATGGTGTTAAAAATGTCAAACCTATTTCTTGCAACTTTGATTGGGGTTTTAGAAGGGAGAAAAGAAAACCTTTCGAGCTCAAGTTGTTTTCAGCACATTAAATTGGAAAATAAGGGTGTGCTGAAGCCAGCGATGGGCTGCAGCTGGGTGTTGTCAGTCAATAGCAGGGTGTGAGAAAACAAACAAGCATTCACGCTCACACTTTTTTTCCTCTTTTGAAGTACATGATTGAAGGTGAAGTAGTTGTGATTGGGGCAGCTTCAAACGTGGTAATTTTCAGCACTTCACTGATTTAGAAATGAAAGATGAGAGATTAATTCGGGGATATGCCTGAACCTTTGCCAAAGGCTCAACTTGGAGCTCACAGGTCCTGAATTATTAAATGGCAATTTTCATACACAAATAATTCTATTTAATTTATGATTAGCCAGTACAATTAACATTTTCTAGCCAAGTATTTAAATGCAAAAATAAGACCAACTTAAATAAGTTTCAAGTAAAATATTAATATATAGTATGTCTTAATATATACTTGATAATATAATAGTAATCATGAGTCATCGTTTTTGGGGGGGTCCAAAAATTATCTGAATGATGAAAGTGAATGAATGAAGTGTTACAGTGCCCTCTTCTGGTAAAGTACTTTTTTGTTAACCAGTCTTCAAAACTGTTTCACTCGTTCTTTACACAACTTTCGTAGTAGTATTCGCAATATATGCAAACGTATACATACTCAACAAATTTTGCGTTTTTGTACTGTATAAAGTCATACCTTGAGATAAGAGCTCAATGCGTTACGGGACCAATCTCGTATGGTGATTTACTTGTATCTCAAATCAACGTTTCCAATGGAAATGAACTAAATACAAATTAAATCATACCCACCCTCTGGGGGAAGAGGAAACACCAAGTACAATATTACAATGGAAAAACATTTTTATTGGTTGTAATAGCTCATAGATATCTTCTCACAAGGGAAATGCGGCGAGAAAGAAATCATAAGCAGCTAGCATTTCGGCCACCTGGCTGTCTCGTATGCTCGCATCTCAAAATTTGTTTCTTATCTCAAGGCAAATATTTGCTTGGAAGTTTACTCGCATCTCAAATTGCTTGTATGTTGGAGTACTCGTATGTCAAGGTATCACTGTAATGTAACGCATGCTTAAAATGCGTTAATTTTTAAAATTATTACAATTTTGTCTTGCAAATGAATAATTCTGATGCTTGAAATACTTCTCTTTTTTTCATGAATAGTCAAATCCATATTTCTTTTCTTTCTAGGGGTCATTGCTATGAAGAGAGATTTTCGGGGAGATGCTAGAAGGTGACTAAGGTACCAAAAAAGTATATTATTTGATACATAACTTGTATTTATTTATATTGAAAACAGTCTTGGTTTCACGCGGATGTGCGTTAAATAAGTCAAATTTATTTAAATGGAGCGTTGAGCTCGTACTTTGTTCAGTTGAGAAAAATGTTTAGTTCCCTTTACCTCATTACGGCATTGTTTCAGAAGTGCTCCGCTGCTATTGTAAAATCACAATAGAAAGAATTATTAAATATGTGCACTTTTGTTTTTTGAAACAATGTTCATTAAATGGCATTATGAGAGTTTGCTGTACTGTTGTGTTATTGCGTAACATTCACAAATAATATATATATTTTTGTGAATGATTTTCTCTCTTCTGAATGCATAAAGGTAATTGATTTTGCACAAAGTCAGTTGGGATTGGCTCCAGCTTCCCTTGACCCCGATGAGGGAAAACAGTGCTGAAAATGAATCGATAAAACATTTGCACCAAAGCTACGCATGTTAAGCTGTTCCAGTTGCAGTCGTTCCTACACCCTTAAAATGTAGCCTTGAAACCAAGACTGGTCGTGAGAATTACAATACTAGTATTTGCATTTTTATCTATTTAATATTTAAACATTGTATCTGTTCAAAATCCAAATGTATGAGTACTTGCAGCAATATTAAGATAACACTAGTATATAGTCTGTGTATGCTGTCATTTAATATAGTACACTGTATTTTCCAGACTCTAACTTCATTTTTTTTTCAATATGACGACTAACAGCCTGTTTTTTTATGCTCCAGTTATCTGAAAATTGTTTGTTAAAAATTAAAATATTTAACAGGTTAACAATGGCACACAAAGATGAAAATTCATTTCCAGTCCTCCCAGTTGACTAAGTTGGACATCTCCCATTGTCAATAGCAACCAATGAGTTAAATACAATCAAATTTATTTTTTTAAAAAATCAACATTTCTATTTATAATTTACACTTTTGCAATTAACTCAAAAGCTTAGGTCTATTTAATGACGCAATCCTTGTATTTTAAATTGTAGTACCTACATCCCAACGTTAGAGGGCGTCTGATTCGTGTCTGATTTCATCGATCCTTTCTGTGTTTTTGAGCAACCTTGTTTCTCAAGGCGATGCAAATCTAGTAGGTAGCCTAACCGGGCAAAAAAATAAACTGCATGTTTTTTTGTTCTTCCATCAAATTGGGTACTTTGGTGCGACCGTGTCTGGTTAGAACAGGCGTGGCCGTGGGCTGGTCCACGACGCACTCGGTAATGAAAAGCATCACGGTCCACTGACTTGCTCGCTTGCTACATGTCCTCTGACAAAGGAACCTAGCTGTCCCAAACAGATTTGCAGCCGAGCACATCTGCCTGCTTTGACTGCGGAAGTCGTCAGGACGTCTTCTGCAGGCACTGAGGTCAGTGCACTTATCTTATCTTATTTTCCTGCGTGCAACATCTGTGTTTGTGTTTTTTGGGCGTTGTACCTCACGCAACCTGACGCGCGTATGTAGTCCGCCTTTGGTTTTACAATGGGAGCGATACAGAGCAAGCAAATAGAAAAATATGGCTTCCAAGGTACGTGCATCATGTAGTGTTATGTGGTGTAAATAGAGATGCCGGCTTGGCCTTCGTGGGTATTCGCATTGTGACTGTGAGATGGAGTCAGTCCGAGGTCTTTGCGTGGGTGCTGTGCTTGTATTTGTCACGCATTTAGGTGAGCACGATCCAGTTTTTGTGATCATGCAATGACTGTTTTTGTGCATGGGTCGTGGCTATCGGCCTCCACATATTGCGGGAGTCCATTAAGATGGCCATTGGTTCTGCTGGTGCTGATGCTGCGTTGCGTGCGATTGTTGCTAAGCAGCCAGTCATCCATCATGCTGCTGCCATAAAGCCTATGAGATTGTTTTTTTTTTTTTTTTTTAGGTATATTACTCCCCCGAGGTGATCCTTTTTTTTTATACTTGCGTGACTATCAAACCAATTTATGGAAACATGTTCAGCATTGTATCTGGTGTGCTACTGAACATTGTGTTTTATTATTTTTGTAAGCTCAAGTATTTATACCCTACTGTTATTATTTTAATGAGGGAATGATGTACGTACTACATCTGCATTTTTTATATGGAGCAATAACATATTAGAAAATATACTTGCTTAATTTGCCTGCCTTGACATTCATTGAATTACCTATTAGATTACATTGTGAGAAACGTAATATACTATACTTGCAGTTCAGGATAAGGCTCCATCCTGGTTCTAGTCTAATGAAAGCGGAGGCCAGGAAAATCAATATAAAAGTACTTTAGGTAATTATTCCATTTGCTGTTTGTGCTCCCAAAACGACTGTTGGCTAGACGAATGCATTTACAGTGGCAACATGCATGTGCATGTAAAGCTAAAGCATCTTAAAGGATTTCTGGGATTTTAGATGTTCTACGTAATGTACTGCTAGTTTTTAGTAGACCTTTGCAGGGCTCTTATCACCCACCAACGTTTCAAGTTTAAGGGAAATTTTGATGAAAACGCAGTATTGTCTTATTTTATGTCTACTGTAATGAAGTCAGTGTGGGTGTGGGGTATCTTGGGACCTTATCTACTCTCTGCAGCACTTTATGTGAGTTAGTGTGTATACTCAGAAGAGGCTTCCACTCCATTCTAAAGATATTTACGGTAATTCTTGTTTATTTTTGCAATTCTTGCTGACTTGCAGTTTTACTTAATGTTCATAGTTCTTATGGACTTGTCTGTATGTAATTGAATCACTTGTTTCCTTTTGCCATTGCAATATTGACCATCAATATTTTTAGATTAGTCTTTTAATGATATTGACAAGTAAACCAGTAAAAATACAGCATTTTCCGATCTATTCCCAACAAATTCTAAGCAAAATAATGAACGGAAATATTCTGTGAGCTATGAAATTTCCCTTTTCCAGTATTTTCTTAACTATAAGTAAAGCAGTATATTGTATCTAGTTAAAACAGAGTATAATATATCTATATACTATCATTGACAGATAGGATATGTTACAACTTAATCAGTGGACATGTCTTAAACTCCATGTGGTCTTCTTATATGGAACTAACTATACTATATGTATGCTTTTATGTTTCTGAATAAATATTCGACAGTTGTCCTCATCTGAGCCGTGGTTTTGACATACCAACTGTGAAACATGAGCAAATCTCCGACCCCGATGGAAACCCCAGTGCTGCGAAGCCCCAGTAACGGGGTCCCAGAGAGTCTCCAGTCTCCTCAGCATTCAACTACTGGCTCTGAACCTCAACTTAAGAAACACGTTTCCAGTCTTCTCCAGAGTCCGGTGAGATTGGTCTACTCTACACAAATACAGCATAATAAAATGTAAGCAAGTACACCTTGGGGCTCGTCACTAGAAGGAAAAAAAAATGATGAGGTCTTGCCTCTGTCAGAAAATCAATTTGTTCTCAAATATCATATTCGTGCTGATGTTGCACTCTTGTCAGTCAGCACTGTAAATTGTGATTGAGCAAGTAAAACTGACGCCAATGGTCTACAAGAATAGTTCATTTAAAAGAAGTGTTATTTTTTAACTGCATCATTGAATCATATTTAAAAGAGGAAAACCGTCTTTTTTCACTTCTCCTGAACATGTTTTTTGTGTGTTTTCAGTCATTCAAAGAAGAGCTGGATTCACTGATCCAGGAACAGATGAAGAAGGGCGGCAGTTCATCCAACCTTTGGGCTCTCAGGCAATTGGCTGACTACATGGCCATGCATGGCTCACCTGCAGCACTACAAGTGTCCCCATCTAGTAAGTAAAAAATATATATAAGTAAGGACATACAGCAAAGACTAGGATTGTGCTCATTGGTTTTTCCGTCTCATTTGTTTTGCCTCCTATTACCCGCCGAGGACACATCCAAACACATAGATGTTTAATAGGGGGGAATTGATTTTGAACGGTTTAATAGCAGGCACTCAATATTCACTCTATATGATCTGTTTGATTAAAGTAGATTGCAAGTATGTAATCAATTTGAAACGATCATATTTCCAGAGCTGCAGCACTGTAGGAATTGTCTACTCTGCCCCGCCCACTAGACAAATCAAATTAAAGTTTGACCATCATGTGGCCTTGCGTCTCACTGACTTTATTTAATTGTCCGAATGTGCTTACAGATATGATGATGGTTACGCCCATTAATGACCTCCAAAACTGGGATCCAGGCAGCATGGTGAAAGGAGAGCGACTGATGCGATGCAAGCTCGCCAGTGTCCATCGACTTTTTGATCTCTATGGCTGGTCCCAGATCAGTCACACCTGTCTTACTGTTAGTTTACTTTTAGTTACTACTTGACATATTGTATACTTTGCACCTGTTTTCCATGGCTGCTATTTAAATTATGATGATCTTATGGTATCTGACACTTGGACACAAGCGTTTAATTTAAATACTCAGACCTGTGTTTCTTTTTTTTTTGACAGCTGCGTGTGAGCAAAGAACAAGAACACTTCTTGATGCTACCAGATGGTTTGGCGTACAGTGAAGTTACTGGATCAAGCCTGGTTAGTTATTAGATTAGGCATGCGTGCTTCAGATATAGTCCAAATATCTATTTAGTTGGGTTAGTGTTAGCCTTTTTAGCATGCTGGTTGAAATGCTAATTAATAGGCTACTAGCATCTATTGTAGTATTTTATTTTGTTTTGATAGTATTGTATTACCCAGCCTTTTTAAGGTCAGTTGGATATAATATGCTCTTTTTCACCAAAAATGCTTTCTTGCCTTGTTGACAAATGATGACGATACTGTATAGATGTAATATTTTTATGTAATTTGGTAAACTAACTTGCAATGTTTTGGTTATTTTTCAAATTTTTGAGTGTTAGAATTCAACTGCAGTGAAATGATCCCATAGCTAGAGTGAATGTATTCATGTCTAAGTGCAGATTGTTGGTGATGGCATTTTCAGGTCAAGGTGAATATCTTGGGTGAAGTGGTGGAGAAGGGCAGTACCAACCTTGGGGTGGACAAAGAGAAGTTTAGCCTGCACTCAGCCATCTATTCGGCCAGGCCGGATGCCCGCTGCTTACTTCACCTCCACACGCCAGCCACCGCTGCAGTAAGTTGTTGACTTTCTGTATATATTTCTTTAAATCAAACATTGCATCCCTTCTGTCACCATTTAGCCTGACGCAATGCTTAATAAGCTTGTAAACAAATGTAGCAAATAGTAAATAGTAACATTTGACCCTACATTGTGTAGAGTGAGTATTTGTTTCTGATAATTAACAAAGAATGTCTGTCTTTAGGTCTCAGCAATGAAGTGTGGCCTGCTGCCATTGTCCCATGAATCCCTGCTGGTTGGTGATGTGGCCTATTATGAGTACAATGGAGTAATGGAGGTGGAGGAAGACCGCGTGGAGCTTCAGAAAAGCCTCGGCCCCACTTGCAAGGTTAGCAGACTACAAAAGACTGCAATGTACTGCTTTATTCTACATTGACTCATGAGTGCGAAGAATGAATTCCGAATGAATGCTGTTTTAATCCCACTGTGCTGTGCATTTCAATTATGTCAAGGTACTGGTGCTTAGAAATCATGGGATCGTTGCCTTGGGGGAGTCTGTGGAAGAGACCTTCCATGCAATCTACCACATTCAGGCTGCTTGTCAAATACAGGTGCACACAAACACATGTATATATATGCTATTCCAACATAAAAAATCTTAATAAAATCACTAATGTAGCAGCATCCCCTTTTACTTTGTAGGTATCAGCATTATGCAGTGCTGGTGGGGAGCAGAACCTGATTTTGCTTGACCGGACCACCCATAAAGCCAGTCATGCTGGCACTGTGGGATGGGCTGGCTCTAAGTTTGGCCCGATGCAAAAGTGTCGTATTGGAGAACAAGAGTTTGAAGCCCTGATGAGAACTTTAGATAATTTGGTGAGTCCCTTTAAAAAAAAACGCCACACAATTCAGTGATGAATAGTGAAAATGCATTGACCCTGTTAATGTATCAAATCTATTTTTTTAGCTATGACTGGGGGTTTAGTGAGCTACATATGAAATGTGACCTTTTGCCCTTTTTTCCCCTCTAGGGTTACCGTACTGGCTATGCCTACCGTTTCCCATTGCTACTGGAAAGAGCACGGTCACAAACACGAAAGGATATAGAAGTTCCTGCAACTGCCACCGCCTTCCACCAGTTCGACGACGGCCTCCCTCTAGGTCTCAAGCAGCACCCTTTTACCCACCGTCAGCAGCAGGAAAGAACACGATGGCTCAACACCCCTAATTCCTACCAGAAAATCAATCAAGAACAGGCCAGTCCTGGACAGCGTGCCACAGTAAGATTAACGTCTTATTTATTCATTCATTTTCAACTCTGCTCGTCCTTGTCGTGGATGACACTTTAGACTGGTCGCCAGTCAGTCATAGGGCACACTTAGAGACAGACGACCATTCTCACTGACACAGAGTGGAAATCAATCCCATGTTGACTTTTTCCCGAGGTCAGGCAAAAGAGCAATTGAATGGTCTCCCTAGTTCTCCCACACTGCAATGCAGAGAAGCAAGTGTTTACTGCAGTCCAGAATTTGCCCTCTACTGGCAGAAAATATCACTACTTTTAAGGGGGGGAGATGAAATACACGATGGAAGCACTACTCTTATGAAGTTAAAATGTTTGGATATTTTTGTGTTAATTTTATTTAAGTGTTGTTTCTTTCCTTCAGTGGATGAAGACAGAGGAAATGACACAAGCTGGTAGTACAGCGATCAAGATAGAAAACTCAAGCCAGTTTGTGCCTCTTTTTACGAACCCTCGAGAAGTGATCGAGACACGGAACAAGGTACAAATGGTTTAACTGTGAACCACATGCCGGTGCTTAAGTTCGACATTATTGATTTGTCTTATGCTTCCGCCACAGATCCGACAGCAGAATCGTCAAGACTTAAAGACAGCAGGGCCACAGTCTCAGGTCCTTGCCAGTGTGTCAACAGATGATGGCCCTCTGGTAAAGCAGTTTTTATACTTACTGTTGTGTTCTAAATAATATCAGTCAGTTTAAAAACATTTATCCACCAAGGGAGTGATTATTGTTCTTAGTTGCATTGGATTGCTATTACTCTGAGGGCAACATGGTTTCCTTCCGCTAAGAGCTAGAATTTTATTTTTGTCTGCATTAGTCACCAGTCAGCCCACCTGAACTCCCACTAGAGCCTGAAATGCCCAACCCCTTTAATCAACTGACAGACCAGGAGCTAGAGGACTACCGCATAGAGGTGCAGAAGAAACAAGACATTGGGCCTGACGGTAGGTTTAATTCGACTAGATTTTGCACTTAATAAAAGTATGTTTAGTCTTATGACATTTTGCTGGGTTCCTCAAATGGATCATTCTTGATGTATTCCTCTTTGGAATGTCCCTGTTCCTTTTAATATGGCCTACTGTGATAAATATCCTGCTGATATACGTACATTTTAGATTAGGTTCATGGTTATACTTGATAGCAAATCCCTGAGTATCGCTATACAAGTACCACGGTATTGATAATTACTATTTTGGACATTTTCTTCAGTCTTAAAAACGTTTCTATGCCTCTCAGCCCGAGTTTCTCCACTAATGAGAAATGAAATGTTAGGTAGCGTGTAACTATATGTGTGCTTTGTGTAAGTAGGGGAAGAGGTGGCAAATGATGCGTCTCCTGCTACCTCTCCCACAAATGGCCCTCAGCCTAACCACTCCACCCTCTCAGGTGAGGCTTTGGAGTTGTATTCTACTGCTTGCCTTGCATGCCATGCAACGTGGCTTCGTGACCCGGCTGCCTGCCGAAGTGTTCCATGAGCAATTCTTAGCGATTCGGCTCTCCTGCTTTTACATTCTCATGCTTTAAATGGTCACTGATGCGCTTGTTACTACTCCAAGTAGTCACCAACTGTTTGGAAAGTGGGATGTCCCTACTTATAGTGCAAGATCATTAAAAAAAATAGGTATGATAGAACTTTATACACAAGTACCTGTAGATTCCCACTCTTAAACAGTGAAGACAGTTATAGTAGAACTAATCATTTATTCTTAAATATTGGTGACCTTGTGAAGTGAAAGTGGCCACTGGCAGAACATTGTCCCGTTTTATAAAGATTCGACTAAATTTAGGATAAGTTCAATTGATTTAAAAGGTGGAGCTTTGAGATATGGCTTTCATTTGTGAGATCACCATGCTTGGAACTCAAAACAGTCCAAAAATGAGCATGTCAATTTTTTTTTTTTTGTCCTACATTTTGGTTTGAACGATAATTTAAACCAGATTTGGCATTAGAAAACGTACTCCCTTCCTTTTAGAAATATATCTTCTGTCATGGCCTGAACATAGCTAAGTTTAGCCCACAAATCAGCCAAACATTGTTTTTTTTTAGCACAAAACTTATCTCAAGGCACTGCCGTACGTTTTTGCTCGCTTTCAAGCGTTCAATCCCGCTGTGATCATTTCTTTCATCGCATGAATTTACCATAATAGCTCAATGCCGCCATTGTTTGTGTTTTTTCCCCACATATTTTTGACAGTCAAAGGAAGTTATAATAGTTAACTGTCTGAGTTTAGCAACTCGAGCCACGGACGGATTGCGTCTTAACTCTTAAGGCCCCCAATGTTCTGCTAACAAAGTCATCAGTGTTGATAGAGATCCATCTGTCCCTGTACCCACTGTATCTCCTGTACTTGTGTTCCTCTGTCTGTCTGTCCTTTTCTGTGTTACTCTGCGAATGATTCATAGGGCACTCCTGTGGTGCTCTGGTCTTGTCTCACTAGTAAGTACAGAAACCGTCCACATCTCGCGAAGCGCGCATGCTCATCTGCAATCAGATATACTGATGTAAATTAATGCTTTGCTGCCTCAACAGCACTGCAGACTTTTGTACTAATTAAGGAAATGTTTTCTTTTTATTTGCATTTTTTTGGGGGGGAACAACCCTGTGAGCAGGAGACACAAAGACCGGATCACCCGTCATCCAGAATGGAGGTGAAGAAGAGAAGCAGGCTGAAGATTTGGAAAAAGGGATGAAAGCTCTCTCCACAAACGATTCCTCCACTCCGGTCGCTACACCCGCCAAACCACAGGGAGAAACACCTGAAGGTTCGCCCTGCAAGTCCCCGTCGAAGAAGAAAAAGAAGTTCAAGCCGCCGTCGTTCCTGAAAAAGAGCAAGAAGCAGAAAGAAAAGGTGGAAACTTGAGTTGGTCCTTGTCAGATCTCAATAGTATTTTGCTGTGAAATGCTTTTTGTGTATAATGCAGTAACAGACAGTGATCACTGCAGATCGGTGTAAACACAGTCAATAGCAAACTAATGACAGATGTATTGACTGTGGTCACACTTACGTTTTTTGGCTTTAAAGAATAATTGGGTAGACTCCAACCCATTACTTCTACTACTCATTACACTTTATATTCATGTATTTTCACCTACATTTGATTTATAACCACTATTAACACTTTCTCAATTGGATTCACATCTCATAAATTGCCCCTTTAGGATTCCCAGAAAAAGCACTTGGATCTATCACAACAACTTGTAATGGTTTAGTTTTAAACATCACATTGATATTGCAGGTGTATTGTATATGTGAGCACATGTATTATATTACATGTAGAAGTGTATACTGATAGCTACTGATTGTGCTCTGAATGCTGTTTATTGTACATCTTGGACTAAATGTTTTAACTGCAGGAATTACAATGAAGAAAAGGGAAGCTGGGTAAAGTCATACTGTCTTGCAAGAATACAAATGAGGCTATTTAATATGCTTGTAATTGCAGCTCGAAGAATCGTGAAAACACTGAAGGCACTGAAACATTCCACTTTCCCCATTTTCCATGTATGTTTATGCAAATGATCTCCAGTCTTGCTTTACGTTTTAAATCAGTTGATGCAAAAGGAATGCTGATGCGATGTTTACCTATGATTTAGATTAATTTATATTACAATATTTATGTGAATGTTGCAAGTTTACCATATATGTCATTAAAGTTTAATTTCAAGTCAACTAATGGAACACTTATTTTGCTTTTCAGTTTGGTAATCATACCAAAATTGTGGGTGCTCAAAAGAAATTATTGTCTTATAATTCTGGAATATGCCTATTAAAACATAGGTTTTAGGTAAGTAATTAATCCTGAATATTGACTGCTGTCCTGACGTCATCGGTGGTTGTTAAGCAATTCCGCCCCGAGTCGACAGAGGGCGCTCTCCTTAAATATGCTAGACCGAAGTTGTCACAAGCGGAACCTTCTCACTGATGGTGGTGAACGTAAGAAAGCATCAAAATAAATATCGAATTTAGCGGCTTTCCGCTCCTTTTACGATATTTTCTTGCTGGTTAAAATGGGAAGAAGCAGGAGTCGAACTCCTCCAAGGCGCGGTAAGAATCTGAATGTAATGATTTTGTACCTTTTTTGCATTGGTCGATTGAGGAGGAAGGTGCTAGAAACGTGCTAATATACATTACGATTATATATTCACTTATGCTACATAATACCGTGTATTTAATGCGTTTTTCCGAATTTATTTTTTCAAATCAAACATTCACGTTTTCTAACATTGGCTTCCTGTTGTTCGAATGTGCTGTGTTTTGGCAATTGTAATTAAGTAAACGTAAATACAAGTAGTTTTCAAACTACCTATATAAAATATATATCTATAAATAATTATGGGTCCTATATTAATTTATTGGATACTTAAAACGAGATGACATTTCAGTTGTTACTTTTTCTATGGTGCTACTTTCATCTATACGTGTGTTTATAGATAGCCAGACTGTGTTTGGGTTTAAGTGACCTTTAGCCAAACTTAAAATCATCGCACAGAAATTAATAGGCTTTTAAAACATAAATTCCCTAATCTTCAGGCATAATCAATAACCAATCTCAAGGTTGTGACTTTTTAATACTCCAGTGTTGAATTTTCTGCACTTTTGTGTGAGGAAGGCCTACAGTTGTATCTTTATGTAAAACTTAATTCTCTTGTCTACAGAGAGGAGACGTTCAACTTCCCGAGAACGTGATAGAAGGAGAAGGGAGCGAGATCGTTCACGAGATCGTGACAGAGAACGCCGGAGAAGTCGCTCACGATCTCCCCACAGGCGGCGTTCGAGGTGAAGGTTTTTTTGTATAATTGCCTTTTTCAATACTTTTATGTTAAAAACACAATGACTTCATCATTTTTTAATTGCGGTCCTTCAAGAAATTAAATTTGCCTCATTTCACAACAAAAATCCTCTGTATGGCAACTTGGAAGGCCTAACCCTCGATCATTAGTGAACCAATTGTTTTGAAGCCCCGGACCAGTATCTATCAATCCTAGAAGACCTTTATTTCTTTTTTATCGGGATATTGATAGCAGAATTATAGTTAGGAGATAGCCAGGAGAGGGCCTGTAGGTTAGGAATTTGCCAGGAGAGGTCATGCATGCACAGCTTTCAGCCTGTAGTGCGCTGGGGCACACTCACGCTAGATAAAATATTTTTTAATGTCGTCTAAAGCAGTGTTTCCCAACCACTGTGCCGCGGCACACTGGTGTGCCGTGAGCAATGGTCAGGTGTGCCGTGGGAAATTGCAAGAAGTCATACAATGTGATATTGAGAGAGAAAAATTTATATGAATATAAGGAGATTATAAAGCAACTATTACAAGAATCAAATCAAAATATAATGGACGTTAAATTGTAGATTATACTATTATTTGATTCAAGTTGTCAAACAGTAATTTGTTTGCTCTTTCTCTAAGTCGAAACGGAAGTTGTCTGGTTTCTAGGACATCAACTTTTGCCGACGTAAAGTCTGTGTGAGAACAATTTTTTTTGGCGGAATATTAGGAGATTTAAGTAATATTTAGAGAAAAATCATAAAATGATGCGATCAATAACTTTACTTGGTTATTTGCATCACTCAAACCGGAAGTTGTTCAGGGTCCACAGGCCAAATTTCCGTGACATTAGGTCATTGTGAAAAATTTGATTTTGGAATAATTTTGGATGCGATTTCTGCTGATAAAACTTCGATGAGAATAACTATTTTAAATATAGGCGACAAAGATTTTCAGATGGTGGTGTCCCTTGAGATTTTTTTCAATGCAAAAAGTGTGCCTCGGCTCAAAAAAGGTTGGGATACACTGGTCTAAAGCATATGGGTGGTGGGTCATAGATTGCAGAGTATTTTGTGACATAGCGTCCATCTTAACACAAACAGTGGCATTTTTATTCTTCTTTTCATTATTTGCATTGATTTCTACAGTCAATAGTTGTGATAACCCTTCCTGCAGCTGTCTTATTTCCTTTTCAGGTCTCCTCGACGCCCTCGCTCCAACTCCCTCTCTCCTATGAGGCAAAAAGACAGGCGTGATGATGACCGTAAAGAGAAGTCATCCAAGCCTATTCAAATTTCAGGTATAAAGAATATTATTGTGGAGCATTTCTTTAGAAAATAAGATCAGGATAGTTTGGTTTTTCCAGGTTTGAATGAATCCTTTGTTGACTATATAATATATTCGGTTGTATTTTACGAGGTAATCAATTTTCAAGCAAATGAAACTTAAACTGCGGACATTCTATATAATTAAACATTGTGTTTAACAGCTGAGGACATGCAAGGCAAAACTGAAGAAGAAATTGAGATGATGAAACTAATGGGGTTTTCAACATTTGATTCCACTAAGGTGAGTTTCTATGATGTGAAACCACAAGGAAGTTAACACACATTTTGTTCACATGTTCCTCTCCTTTATTATAATGATGAATAGTTTCTGCTAAATTCAGATCAAATGTCAGATTTGGACAAGATATGTTCTGTTTTCAATCAGGGGAAGAAAAGTGATTCAGCTACCAATGCTTATGCCATCAATACAACCATGAAAAGAAAATACAGGTATGATATGACATGCCTGTTGAAAAAGGGGAGTTATTACAGTTTAAGCACTATTACGGCTATTGTCAATATAGCCAATCACCTTTGCAGGTGTTTCTATGCAGAGATTCTAGCTCCCCTATTGGTGCTCGATGATGTAATCTGCGAGTGTTGCGAGGGTAACAGTGATGTAATGTATTTTTTTTCTTTGATATTTATTTTCTAGGCAATACATGAACAGGAAGGGTGGGTTTAACAGACCTCTGGACTTCATCGCATGAAGCTCGGCTGTCGCTGTTTTCGTGAAGTATACATTTGTTCATTTTTTTCCGTTTTATTTTGAAATCTTATGTTAGGTGGGATGCAGAAATTGTAAGAAATTTAAGTTAGTTATTGGTGCTTCTATTACACCGTGCATGTTTTATTATAAACATGATTTTTGTCAAGCCTTATGATGCTCTGGAGTTGTAAGTGTAGTTATGTTATTCAACTAAAATAAAACATAAGTCGGTTTTAAAGTAATTACTGGTCATGTTGCAATTTCGGTTTTCTGACAAATCTGTATGCAGTAAATTCAACTCAGAAATTAAATAATGAAACTATCCTAGATAAATGATGTTTTTTGTATGATAAATGTTAGTATGACTACTTGCATCATACATAATCTCCATAACATTCAAGTACTGTGAAGTTCATTTTAAATGTATAAATATTTAACAGTAATAATGTTGTTTGAGACCAGTGGGTATACATTCTGGTTGTAAAGACTTTGGTACGTCATTTCCGACAAACGTGAGTCTTAAGAACCAAGAGTGGCGCGCATGCGCAAATGAATTTACAGGAGGAGCAAACTAAAGAGCGCATGGAACAAATCCAGGACCACAAACCAAGACAACACTGCAAGAGCCAATCGCAACGCTACACTGCGATACAGCATGCCTCCATGGGCGTTACCAAGGGGCGGTATGAGTCAAAATGCTGGCAAATGATCAACTGGATTTAACATAATTCAACCAATGGTAGTCCGGCTTTGCGGCCTTCATTGTGGCTCCACCAACGAACAAAGCTATCGTGTGCGGAACCAAAATGGCCGACAAGGACATCAGTTTCTGTGGACGCTGACCACCTGTAATGATTGACAAATTCAATGCCCAATAGAAGTATCAGTGCTATTTCCAATAAGCAATCACATCGAACCATGGAATACAGTAATTAAATGTTTTCTGTTTATGCTTTATACAGAAACCAGCATACAGGACGCGACAGCTAGATTTACGCTCGCTGACATTTGTGGCTTTAAACGTTTGACCAGACACGAATCGCGTGATCAGCGATGAACTAGCACAAGAACAAGCTATCAACACATCCTTCAACTCATAAGGTTGGATGACATCGTCGGGTAAACGCCTAACTTGCTTTATTTCCCCGTAATTTACTTAACGAGGCCAATATTTGTGCTCGATAGGCCCAGAAATAGCATCGGCTAGACGTCAACGAACTCGTAAACAAACTTATGTTGATGATAGCATCGACTCGATTTCTCCTCGTTTTCCAGATTGATCGAGAATATTTTTTCATGCGTCAAACAATACTTAAAACTGCCTGTAAAGTACATTTCTAGGTTTTCTCGAAAATAGTAAAGCATCCCTTTTCTATAAAGCAGTATTTACCAGAGCAGCTAAACGCTACAATATTAACCCGAACCACTTCAGTTGGCATTTTCGACAAATAATCAGGGTGGAAAGTGTGTTTTTGCCTTATTTCGTGGCATATTGAAGTTTTCTATAACCCTTTTGATACTTAGTCGTCGAGACACGCACACACTAGCCTTAAAATAGCAGCCACTGTCAGAGCAGAAAGCTGTCGTGTGTGTCTGTGCGCGTGCTTGTGTGTGTGTGCGCGCGCGTGGACGAAGAGCAGGTTGTGTACAGCCACGGGATTCCTCATCGGATTATTCAAATATCAGTGATATTGCTTGAATATGACGGCTATCGGAATGGTCCAGATGCTCATCGAAGCTGCCGAGTATCTTGATCGCCGAGAACGAGGTCAGTATTATGATTTCATTCTCATTTGTTATTGATTTTATGCATTGGTAATATGCAGTGAGACCCATCCCCCTTTATGAGTCGTATTTGTGCATTTATCCTGTTAAAACAACGACGATTCGTGACCCTGATCTCGTTTTTATTATTGTTGACACCAATCGCGACATGTTTATTTTGAAAAACATTGCACTGGAATGTACCACTAACCTCCAAAATGGGTTTATAGCCATGGATATGCGTTTAATGAATGCATAAAGCTAAGGGGAATCTCTCTAATGCAATTGCTGGTGTTTGCCATTTTTATTTTAATAATGTAAGGTTCAGTGGGATGTGCCCACAGGCATTGTTTTTTATTTTTTTAAAAAAAGATAGCTCCTCCTTTCCTGCTGTTGTGGTTTTCTAGAGGGGTTTATTCCAGTTCAAGATGACATCATTGTCCAGGCAGAGAGGAAAAAATACAGCAGAAAATGGGGATGCTCTAACTGGGCTTTTACCCAAGTTTGCAAAAATGGTCATTGAATGCTAAATATATGAAAAGCATATTGTGGTATTCATTTTTTTTTGGGGTATACTTATGTGCTTTGCAGAAGCTGAGCATGGCTATGCTTCTCTACCACCTTTCATCAGCAGCCAAGAGAGAGAAAGTTTGAAAAGGAAGAGCAAAAGCAAGAAAAACATTAGTAGCAGGTACAACCGAATTTCCTCTGGAAATTGATTTATCTGAATTCACCAACATGCAAAACAAATACTACTATGTTACATTCATTCACATTTAGTCTTTAAAAAAGTCCACTCATTAATTTTCTACACTGCTTAACCTTATAACTCTTCATTTTAATTTGATACTAAAACAGAAAGTCGACACTCATGATTTACTTTCCCGGGCCACACAAAATGATGCGGCGGGCCAAGTTTGGCCCCCGGGCCGCCGCTTTGACACACGTGCCCTAACTGGTCGCCAGTCAGTCGTAGGGCACACGCAGAGACAAACAACCATTCACACTTACAATGGCACTGCCACACTGCCTAGACTGAAGTTATTACGCCAATGAACCACTACACTATGACTACAAATGATGAATTCACATGATGTTTTGTAGTGGTTTCGATCATTAGAACTAATTTTCCACACCATCTACCAATAGTAACTACTGAATTTGTTGCAATCCTGAGATTTTTTTGATGAATATTTGCTATATTCAACTCTATGAAATATGGAAAAGACAATGTGGAAAAATTGGATTCACTAAGAATTTCTCAGCCTCCTCGTTTGCCTGTTGTTTCTCAATGTGTGTGTGGGTGTTACGGTATGTGAGCGTGGAGGTGGTATAGTGTGTATGTGCATGAATCAGTAGTACCCCCGCCCCCATTGTCATGTCTCTCTTATTTTTTTTTTCCTCATCATTCTCACTCACACACCATTTTTTTTCTCCCTCCTGACAGTTAACGCCTCACCTCCCCCACTTCTTTCGAGTGTTCCCTGCTAGGTTCCCACTCTCGGAAAGAGAGAGCATTAGCTCCTTTATTACATAAATGAAGAAATTCCTCCCCCACCGCCCTCATGTTCATATTCTCTTTGTGACTGTATTGTGTTATGTGTAAAAAAAAAAAATGGTGCGTCCTCGTCCTGGTAAATGAAGTCTAGTCATTCTGAGAAATTCGTAATCCTGTCTGTTAAATTGCCTCTATGATGTAACAAACATTGCCATTTTTTTTCTTGTGCTGAATTACAACACAGCAATGCGGTAATCCCTCGAATATTGCGCTTAAAGTAGAGCAAACTACGGCCCGCGGGCCAGATCTGGCCCGTTTGGCATTTTTTATATCCGGTCCGCTGACGTTGTCCAAATAATGTTTTTTTTTCCCCAAGATGGCGCCGTCACGAGAAAGTCAGTGGCAGTAGCTCGGTCCACTCTTATTTTTTTTTTCTCTTTTGCAGCCCCTCTACCTTTTTTTTGTAAATTACATTTTAATATTTCTTAATACATTCCTTTTTACTTTACTTTGTATTTTATACTTTTTACTTGAATGATGAGTGATGAGTATGTTAATACTTTAGTCCTTTTTTTCTGTTTATGTTTCATATGTACTGTTAACGGATGCACTTTTTTATATCTATCGAATCTTGTGCTGACCCGGCCCATCTGTCAAATATTTAAAGTTTTTAAAAAATTATTAGCAGAAAAAAATATTCAATTGAATTTCCCCCAATTCAAGTCAATTATTTTGAAAACCCTAGAAACTGGAATTCAATTTTCTGGCTCAATTCGTCTCATTACCTCTGACTACCAATCTAGTGTATTCCTTTTAGAGTGAATAATGAGAAAATATTACATATAGGGGCAAAGTCTAAGGCAAATGTTTCTGGTTACTGCCACCACCTCCTCACATGCACTGTGCTTAAAAAGAACACGTTTCCATGAGTCAGTGACCTGCCGGCTTTACAAAAGCCGTCTTCTTTCCCTTCATTTTCTTTTGAAAGTAAAAACAGCCGCCTCTGCCAGCTATATTTTCCCCCTCACAGTTTTGCTCAATCCATTTCTTTTGCACACCCCCACAGAAAGCAGTTATAGGCTGTGTTAATGACCTGAAAAAGGGGTTGTTCACGTTCTGGCTTTATCTCCACAGGTCTACGCACAATGAGATGGAGAAGAACAGGTATGTGAATGTCAATCTTGTTCAATTGGTTTTTGTAAACTGATAATTTAATCTGTGCAAAATTGTAATTGCTGATGTTGCTCAAATGCAAAATATTTTTTCAAATACTTCCAAAGCGCAATGCATTTTTAAATACACAAAAACAAACCCATACTGACAGCCATGTTCATTATAACTGGGAAAAATAGTAATAGCAGTATTAAGATTTAATGTATTGTATTAAATGTAAACTAACCCTCTAGTTAAGGCAGACTTAAAATTTTCAATATTTTTGAGACTGTAAAGTAATTTTACTTGTTTATAATAACTTAGGGGGTCCTTAAAAACAATTTGAATACAATCATAAAGAACAATAAATGATAATTTGGGGGAAAATAAAGGTCCTTTAGTGCGCTTTCCACTGAGAAAAATACAGTTTTTCCTTTCTAAATATTATCGAAAATGCTCTTGAAAAGAAACCAAATTGCAAGGAAGAGTTAACCTTTATATTTTGAGTCTTATCATTTTATATTGCAATCTTCCCCTATTGACACGGTGCCCTTTTGCACTTTAACCAGAATAATCGGCCACTCCCCTCTTTTCCTCATTTACCTGGACCACAAGAGTCTGAATGGGGTTGTTAACATACATTCACTACAGCACGTTATGTCACAAGGCAGACTAGGCCATTGGCTTTCTTATGTAAGGACTTACTTCAATGACATTTGGACTTTGCAAATCACATGTAAAACACACTTTCCCTTTCATTCATGGAATGCTCTACTTTACTACTTTGTATGTTCTTTTTTGTAAGTCTTAATTTAACATGTTCAACTACTTTAGTCATCAGTTTGTCCAAGAACTTAATGTTATGGATGGACTTGTATGACTTTAAGCTCCGCCTACCTTTATGTATTCAGTGATATAATACTTTACCAGTATGAATTTAACTGAAACTGATATTAAACTGGGAGCTCGTTCAACCTCGGGAGGCAGGATTTTCACAGTTAAATTTTTTAAATGTGTGTCGTACACATACACACAGTTTTTGTGAGGCTGCAGATGGAGGTGTGTGTTGCATAACAGCCGGGTCAGTTGGTTTCAAACACCCACCAGACCTTAGCAACCAACAGAACTGTCAGTTTGGAGCCATGTAGAAAAAAAAGGGATAGATATGAATGGTTGGAATGGATGTCTTTCATCAGAATGATCATGGTAGTTGTCACAAATATGTATGTATTATTGCAAGTTCTTTTTGAAATGTATTGGTTGAATGGTGAGTGTTCATATGTGGACAATGTATAAGTGTCTGTTTTGTTCCCTTCTTCCTCTAGACGGGCACACCTACGACTGTGTTTAGAACGACTGAAATCAATGGTTCCGTTAGGTCCAGACGCCAACAGGCATACCACCCTGAGCCTCTTAATGAAAGCCAAGAATCATATCAAGGTGTGTGGGTATCAGATTTTAGTCATGGGGCAATCTCAAAATATTTTTTTTTGTTGTTAAAAAATAAATTAAAAAGATGGCAGTGGCACAAGGGTTGGCCCGGTGGGTGAGTGGTTAGCATGTCGGTCTCACAGTGGGGAGACCTGGGTTCAAATCCAGGTCGGTCCACCCGTGTGGAATTTGCATGTTCTCCTGTGTGTTTTTTTTTTTTCGGGTACTCCGGTGTCCTCCCACATTCCAAAGACATGCATGGTAAGCTGATTGGACATTAAAAATGAGATGAAATGACATTGGCACAGTTGATTTTTGGCCTCCGTGCAGTTCCGCCACCTGTGTACAATGTCATACTATATCAACACTGACTGCTAGCTGCATCTTATTTTTGTGTACTCTGTAGAAGTTGGAGGAGAGTGACAGAAGAGCCCAGCACACTTTAGAACAGTTGCAGAGAGAGCAAAGACATCTGAGAAGGCGCTTAGAGCAACTCGGTGTGGAAAGAATCCGGATGGACAGCACTGGCTCAACCGTGTCAGACAAATCCGACTCTGACCAAGGTAGGTCGGCCGTGCTTATTCATAAAATGTCCAATGTGGCTCCTTGATGATGTCATCCTCCTTCTTATGACTTGCATTTCTTCTCTTCGGTCCGCAGAGGACCTGGATGTGGACGTGGAAGGAACCGACTACCTTCTGGGTGATCTAGAGTGGAGTACCAGCAGCGTGAGTGACTCTGGGGACGAGCGGGGCAGCTTGCGAAGCAGCTGTAGCGATGAGGGCTACGCCAGCGCCAGTCTGCGGCGCCTGCAAGACACTCAGGAGACGGCCCAGCAGCTGGCCTGCAGCCTATAAAACCTCCCTGGTTTAATCTCATTGGAAGAATGTGTTGCCCTACCTATGGTCTTGTACCCACTTCAAATCCCCTTCTGCCTTCTGGACTCAACCAATCACGAGGCTTCTCATCTCAGCCAAGTGTTTTGCTGATTTTCTTTGCCCATGAGCAAAGCAAACGTCCCGTCCCGTCCCCCCCCCAGTCAATGATTGTTACCTAATGACGTCCTCCCTTATTTGTCCCTCCGTCCATCACAAATGCAACTTTAAGCCAGAGAATGTTACCGTACAATATCCCACTGCCTCCTTTTTTTAAAAACGTCTCCAGAAATCTGGATAGCACTTATGAGATTTCACACACGGACTCGAGATACCCCGTCGTCGCTCTCTCCCCGCTATCCATATGGCGTCGCCTCGTATGGTGTACCACAAAAGATTCAGACAACCATTGCCCAACAGATCGCTCTGTTTTTTTAGTACAAAATGGCCATCTTAAAAAGTTCCTAGCGTTTTTTTAATAACATATCCATACAACCACTCCCCTTTCGTACTCTAGAGGTCATCTTGAAAGAGCTTCAAACGTTACAAAGGCATGGAACAGCAATATATGAGCCTTTTTAACCAAGGCTTGACATTTTCAGAGGTTTGGGTTTCTTTTGTGAGTTCTAAGTACATGTTTGTGTGTCTAGGTCTGAATCTGGCGGAGGTCGATACTATACGTAAGTTTTAATCACCAGCTACCTGGCCTATTTGTGGAATGTTTTAGCAGGTGGTGCACTATTATCCATTACCTCTTGAGGTGTTACCTGGGATGAAAAGTCTACCTACTGAGAATCCAGGCTGGAGAACATTCCACTGTGTAACGAGAGAAAGGCAAGTGAAGTCTGAGAGCGTTTATTTTTACTTTCATTTTTTATTCCTGCCATGAATTTACAAAAATGTCATCCTAAAACTAAAAAAAAAGAGTGGACTCCATTCTGCTTTAATGCCAGAAAAACCCCTCTCTTTACTTGCCTTGATCGCTATTTATTGCTTTGGAAGAAATGTACATCTATTGTAAATAGCTTTAAAAGAAAGATACCTATGTCTATCAGAAGTATTTATTAGATCTGGTAAAGCTAGAGAAGAATATAATATATTGAATTTGTTCTGCATAGCCTTTGTTCCCGTGAAGTTTTTAGAGTTTCATGTGTGTCGTTTGTTTGCACAGAATAGTCAATCCATAGAATATTTAGAAATGTTTATTGTGCCTCGAGGCTTTGTGTCTGTTAGGAAGTTTAAAAGCAGATCTCATTGAATTTGGTATGTTACTTTGTGGTTAATATTAGGGTGGCCACCAGGCTTCTAAAGGGCTCTTTGCACAGAATGCGGGAGATTTACCTCCAAATTTCATTCTGAAATCCAGCTGAGTTTTGGCCTTTATTATTTTTGGTTTTAACCCACTCGAAGGTAGGGCTGTAAAAAGTTTTGGGGTTAAAATACAAATTAAAATTGCCTACTCGTTCTTCATTTATGGAGAGAACTCAATTCAATTTGATAGATATAGTATAGCGGTGTATGGGTTATTGATTCTCAGAGCCCGATTTGTAATAGTTTTGGTCTCAGGGGCTAATCTGCAGATTTATTGGTGCTTGTAGGTTTGGTGTTTCCCAGTAGACGGCATGTGTGCTTTTCAATTGTGCTCACTGAGGATACTTTTAGGGTGCCGAGCGGTCGTAGTTTGTTTGAACTTGTTTTTTTTGTTGTTGTTATTGTTCCAAAAGCAGCACGAACAACTGCATTTAATTGATTTGTTCCAACGTGTGCACTATTCAATGAGTTTTTTACAAAAACACAGATTTCTTAGCTATGTTAAACTCAATTGTGAAATTTAAAAATCCAAAAAAGGATCAATGGAGAGTTCTCATAACTGTAAAAGAACTTTATATTAGGATTGCAAAGATTAATCAAATCCAATGATGACCACGTATGAAGTACAATTAATAGAATAGTACCACATGTATATTTTATCATTAACTGAGATTGTTTATGACCCTGTTGGCAGTTGCGTGACAATGTTGGGAAGATTAACTACAATTTAATATCCAAGTGTTTAAAACCTTTTTCTAAATTACTCTGGTGTGCAGCACAAGGTTTTGTAAAGTACCTATATGTACATCTTTGCTGGTTAATAATAGTGCGTTTAAAATAAAACGACTTGAAGCGAACAGGCAGCCATCTTAGGACAGCTTTCATGCAAAGAACCCATAACACACAATGTGTACATGGAAAAATTATTATTATATATTAAAAGCAGCCAACATAACAGCTCTTATTGTTCTCAGTTCTGGTATGACAATTGTACACCAAAATCAACCAATAGACAAAAAACATTTTTAAAAAAAACACAAAAATAAATACATATTAGTTTTGTGAGTGTGGAATGCTGCGTTTTTAAATTTATTTTAAAAAGCCCTTTGACAAGTAGTGAAGATGTGGAGGGAAAAGTATAGAAAAGCGGGTATTTACTGACATGTGCATGTAGCGTGTGTGTGTGTATCTTAATACTTGGACAATTGATTTTGCATCATGATAAAACTACAAATATTTGAAATATACTCAAAAAGCAGGAATGGAGTAGAATGTTTTATTGAGATGATTAATCAATTGGCCAATTGCGTGACATATCTTCAAAGAGGATTAAACAGGTATTGTAAAGGCAGTTTTTAACACTGTATGTAGTTGTACAGTATAATTTTAAAAAATTGAAAAAAAAATCATGTTAACCTTAGCATTTTTTCCCCATTTCTCCCATTAAATGACCTCTTGTCTTCTGCCAATGTGCCCCCACCCTCACCCCTCCCTCACCTGATCCTTTGGGGTTTTAGGCCGGGTAAGCATGCAGTACTAGATTGTTGATGGAGAACCAGGTGGTCTGTCTCTAAGGACCACCAGTTGTTTCAGCATTGATGGTTCTTGTGTTTGTACTTATTTGATTTGTGCATACTTTTGTGGCTAGTGTTGCCTTAAAATGACCTAAAATGTAAAAAAAAAAAAAAAAAACTGAAATGTGCTACATGTTTGAATAGAATCGTAAAGCCGATTGTTTTGAGGCGTGCTGTCATGCATTAGCATAAATTTCCACTCCGCATCAACATTGCGCCAGAAATATCTTTGTCATCCCATGCTTCTTTTCTTCTAAGGCGGCTCATTAATTCTGTATGTTCTATAAAATCAAGCCGAGGGTGGACATTTTGTGCACTTGATTTTGAAAAATTGGAAGTCTGAAACAAACTGATGTTCAGCAGCAATTTTTATTCGACATTGGAAGTAATAAATGACTTTTAAACCCTTCTTTATTGACTGAGTACTTTGAGATGGTTTTGTATTTTCCCACTATGCCGAAAACTGTCAAAAAATGTCAGCAAATACTAATACCAATGTTTTTGTTGCAGGTATGATTGTACTTGAGCAGTAATTGGAAGGTTTTTTTCGACAACACATGCCAAACTGTTTTCAGAATCATCGACTTGCCAGATATGAGGTTTGTGTAATTACTGCCATCTGACACATGCGACGGAAGTGGGGGGTGGGTATGTTAAAAGGACCCCCCCCCCACACACACACACACACCCACACCTTCTGGAACTGAAAATGTGTCACAAATGTACACTATAAAAACATTGTTTTAAGCCATGTATGGTAAGGAACTCCTTAATGTTTGTCTTCATTCAAGTGGAAATTCAAATTTGGTCATTTTATGATTTGGTTCTATCAGGCCCTGTTGTGTATCAGAAAAAAAACATGCAAACCTAAATAAATAATCAGTATTTTAGGCCTAAACTCATGCAAATAACCCGTATTCATGCAGCCAGTCAATACCATCTGACAATCAACCTGGAAAAAAAAATAGCTTGACCACATCACCCTGCAGACTGATTACTAATCGATGAGATAACAATTTCTAATGAATATCAATGATGATTTTGCAAAGTGATGAATTAGATTTTGAGAAGTCCACTGCTCTAGAGCATACAATATATAGGCTGGATGAATTTTAAAGTAGTATTTGTCCAGACTTTAATGTCTTCTATGTTATTCAATTGTAAACTACACATTGTTCTTTGTATTCCAGTTTGTATTATAGTTGCTGTATTTTGACAACTGTGCCATTTTTAAAAAGCCATGACCATTGGAGTTCTTCGCTGGGAGAACAGTATCATCTTGCGGTTCAGGTTGGTATAACATTTCTTATGTCTGGATTTAAACAAGAATATATACTACTACCGTATATTTAGTACTGTAATGTGGTGCAATTGATCAGTGAAGACTTAACAAATATTCATGCTTTTACTATTTGAATCCATTAAAAAAAATCCTTGTTTTGTTTTGTCTGAGTAATATTCAAACAGTAATATAAATTGTACAAAACAATTTCAACAATATTAGTAATATAAAACAGGGATGGGCGATCACAGCTGCTGTATAGTCCCTTAATTATTAGCATTTTTTCTGCAATTATTTGCATTTTTTTCTGCATTGCATATTGGATTTTAGCTTGTTGAAGTTTTTGGTGCTAGTTTTATTACTACTTTTTTTAGTATAGTACTACGTTTGTTAAAGACTCCCCTTTTCATGTTCCTCCTTGAGGCCCGAGCCCCGTTGAAGGCGCACCTTCTTAAGCTCCGCCCCTGTCCGTGAGGCTGTGAATATGTACCAAGAGCCAATAGCAACCTTTCTCATCTTGCTGAGTCACTGTCACCCCACACAGCTTCGACCCCCACCCCAGTTTTTTTATTTTATTGCGTTTGTCACCACCACACCCTGCAGATGATCCAAAAAATGCAGCATTGCATTTGGGGTGGGACTTTTTAACCAAAGTTAAAAATAACCTTGCTTTTTTTGTGTGTGAATAGCAAGAGCTTATAAATAATGTAAATTTCATATTAAGCAAAGATGAATGAGTGTTTCAATATGTTTACTGATGTGGGATGAGGCAACAATGATGGATTTATGAGACTTTGTTACCTTCTAGTGGAGAAAATGTTTATAGACAGATGTGCTTTTAGACTGTTAATTGGTTTTATTTTGGAAAATGGTTTCTAGATTTATTTGGAAACAAATTGCATTGACTATTTATTCAATTGTGTTCATAGCTGGGATTTTTGCTTTCAAATGAACTAGCTTTTTCAGTCAATATGCATTAGATGTCCATAACTGTCAATGGTACTGAGGTATAAACATTCCCCTGCAGCCCTTCCAGTTAAAATGATTTTGATGCAAATTGTTTGCAAAGGTTGACAATAAGTCAAGGCTTGTAATGTGATGTTAAAAACTCAAGCGTCTGCTACATACATTTGACTTTTTTTTTTTTTTTACATTCCAGGGATGTGCGAGAGGAAATAAAAGTGCAATGCAGAGGTGAGGAGTAGTCGTAGAAAGTGAGGGGAAGGAGTGGGTGGGGTGGCATTTTTCTTTTTTTGGGAGTACTGCAGTAACAAAACACACCCTGATGCACTGCACGCTCCACATTGATCCCATTTGTGCAAGAACAGCAACAAAACAAAAACATTTTTATATATATATACCCTTTGCCAGGGGTGGTAACAAGTGTCAAAAGCAGACTTTTTTGTGCATCATCACGGACACTTAAAATCCAAGTTGAAAGGCATGTAATAAAAGGCTGTTTTTTGTCGACTTTCTCGCCAACAGGCGCGGATGGAGCAGGGGAAGGGGGGCGTGGCTATCCCGCGTGGGGTTAGCAAGTCTCCCTCCAACAACCCACCCACCCCCAACCCATCTCCCGTTGTCCCTGCGTCAGATGATGCGCAAGGCAGCCCTCCCTATAAAAGCACCTGCGTGGAAGTCAAGCGTGCAGGATTCGAGCCACCTCACGTCTCCACACACGCACAGCCGCACTCCTTCAAGTTAATCAGAAAAAAAGCAAAGATGAGTTACTCCAGCGAGATGTACAGCAGCAGCTCCTATCGGAAGATCTTTGGAGATGCCCCGCGCTCTGGCCGGGTGGGTGTCACCAGCATCAGCAGCGGCAGTATGAGCAGCAGCAGCCCATCCCGCGTGCACGCCTCCGGGTACCGTAGCCGCACTTATGGGTCCCCCTCGGTGATCTCCTCCGGCGGGTACCGCAGGAGTGCTGCCTCCGGTGGCCCCTCTCGCACCTTCTCCTCAATGCAGGACTCCCTGGTGGATCTGAGCCAGTCCACAGCGGTGACCAACGAGCTGAAGATCGTCCGAACCAATGAGAAAGAGCAACTGCAAGGTCTCAATGACCGCTTTGTGTCCTTCATCGAGAAGGTGCATCACCTAGAGCAGCAGAATAAAGTTCTAGAGGCAGAGGTGACGCTCCTGCGGCAACGCAACAGCGAGCCGTCTCGACTCCACGAGCTCTACGAGCAGGAGATCCGTGAGCTGAGGGCTAGGGTGGAAGAGCTGACCCATGAGAAGAGCCAGGTGCAGTTGGACTGTGTGCAGATGAATGAGGCGCTGGAACGACTGCGGGACAAGCTGGATGAGGAGAGTAGGCTGAGGGAGGAAGCGGAGAACACCCTGAAGGGCTACCGCAAGGACGTGGATGACGCCACCTTGGCTCGCCTGGAGCTGGAGAAGAAGGTGGAATCGCTGCTGGATGAGATCGCCTTCCTCAGGAAAGTTCATGAGGAGGAGCTGCAGGAGTTGCAGTCGTCCATGCAGGCCTCGCAGGTACGTGTCACCTTAAAATCAAAACTTTACGAGCTCAATTGTTCTCTTTGGAACGCGTTAGTACTGCAGACAACACTGCATTGGTACTGGAGCGTCAATACCATTGAGTATTGATGTCCAATTCGTTTAAACGAGGAGGGCTGGTTATGTTTGCTCATATTTCAGTGCCATTGGCAGTGCCAGACATCCAATCTGTTTTGACTATAGGAAGATGACCAATGGTGGTTTGGATGTCTAGTGCTTGGAAAGGCATTTTTTGCTGCATTTTCACTGCCTTTTATATCTAATGTCGAAGGCAATTTATAGTACTGCAGTGCTCCACCTTGGTGGTCCCACACCCTTTTGCAGTAAGCTATTAAAGGCTGGTGAAAACTTTCTTTTAAGCAATATTGCATATGTTTGTGCATATGCATAGTACTTATATTAGGGATGTCACAATATGAGATTGCCAATGTTCAATATTCTATTCATTCTGCAGTATGTGATAAGAATTGATGATTTTTGTTTCACTAAGGTTGCTGTAAAGAACTCTTCCTTACCTTTATTGATGGATCTTTACTCAAATTTCTAGGAGTTCAAATGCACTTTTTGAAAAGGATTCTATTCAAGCCTAATCTTTTTATGATATAATAGCATGTTTGCTTTCTATCGACTTTTAGGTGCGTGCCTATAGCCCAAGCTAAATTCTAAAAAAGTTTTTTTTATTTGTACCGAGACATAACTGCAATGTTATGAAGGTGCATTATTTTGTATTATATGTATACAAGATGAAGTAAAAAAGAATTATATTGTCATTTAAATTGATGTACAAGCAATTACAGAGTCACGGACCAGCAACACTGCGCAGAAATAGCGCATCATTTAAGGGTGTGGTCTCCCTAAGGATCAGTATTCAGGACAGCAACTCCACTCTTTGATTCGAATCAATTTTAACAACAGCAAACAGTTAACTTACCTTCACATCTACCATAGGACTTTGTTGCTGAGTAAAAAGTAACTTAAAGTGGAATCAATATATTGAGAAATGCTTGCCAGGATGATTTCTCAAGGGTATTTGCCTCTTCCCTCTGAAAGATTTTCCTGCAACGTAAGCTATTGACAACCCGGCAGAAGCGCCAGTCAGCAGCCAATCGTTCCGCTCAGTCCTTCTGCAATCGCTGACTACGATTCACTTCATTAGCATATCGCTTCAGAGCACAAATGCTTATTTTGGAGGACTTAATGCAGCAAAAAACTAAACAAAATGATGCTTTCAAGTCATAATACTAAAATTTGAATGTAAACCCACATTTCCAGGTCTCAGTGGAGATGGACATGAGCAAACCGGACCTGGCCGCGGCCCTGAAGGACATCAGGGCACAGTACGAGAACCTCTCGTGCAGGAACCAGGCCCAAGCCGAGGAATGGTACCGTTCCAAGTTTGCCACGGTGTCCGAGGCGGCGGCTCGCAACCAGGATGCCATCAAACACTCCAAGGAGGAACTGACCGAGTACCGTAGGCAGGTGCAAGCCCGCACCCTGGAAATCGAGTCCCTCAGGGGACACAATGAGGCCCTGGAGCGGCAGATTGCTGAGATGGAGGATCGCCATAACAATGAAGTTGGAGACATGCAGGTTTGTGATTAGGCACGGACTTTTGTGAAATGGTTCATATGTTTGGACGTAATTCTTGGCTGTATTATTATTATTATTTTTTGGTAGGATACTATTCAGCAGCTGGAAGCGGCACTGCGCAGCACCAAAGGAGAAATGTCTCGTCACTTGCGTGAATATCAAGATTTGCTCAATGTCAAAATGGCACTTGACATTGAAATAGCTGCTTACAGGTTGGAAATATTCTATATAAGACCGCACTTTACTGCAATATTTTTTTTTCAATTTCAAGTATCGTATTATCCGGACTATAAGTCACCCTCTTTTTGTAGTTTGGCAAAGTGTTTTTTTTTTGTTTCACTTTGAATGCCAACAGATTTTTAGGTTGTGTTTTTATGCTATAATTATCCAAAAAATACTGTTGAAATGTTGCAATAATAGGTTCCTATTTTTTTTCTATTACTATGGCAAACAAAGTAGATCTGATCAGCGTTAATTTTTTTAGTAATATGTAAGACTGTTTAATACTTTTTGGGGCTAAACTGAAGGATTATACGCATTTATTTAATTTGGTTAAGAACTGATTTCCAATTTAAATTCAATTTATTTTTTATTCCTAATTTCAATCCAAAATCAAAAAACACTCCAAGTACTATAATAAAATGACTTAAATTCACATTTTTTTCTAAAATCCTTTGTTTTTTTATTGTTTTTTTATAAACTCATTTTATCATTGTTATTATGTTTTATTCAATACATAACATTTATTGTGTTTGAGATTAATATATATCAAAGTAGTATAGTAATACAAAAGTAAACAAAAAATAATACAATAACCACTCCCCATCCCTTTTCTTTTGAAATTCCAATTGCAATCACATTTTTTTTGGTTTCACAATATTAATATCAATAATTGTCCTACACAGGAAACTTCTGGAAGGCGAGGAATGCCGCCTCAGCACAGTCGGTGGCGGCATGGTGCAATCTGGTTACCCAGGCTACTCCTACATGTCATCCCGCACCTACTCCTTGGGAGCCTACAGGAAGTCCAAACCAGAGGAAGAAGAAGAAGAAGAAGAAGACAAAGAAGATGAAGAGAACGAGGAAGAAGAGGAAGAAGACGAAGGAGACGACCAGGAGGGAGGTGAGGATGAGGAGGAAGAGGAGGAAGAAGAAGAGGAGGAAGAAAAGCCAAAGGGGAAGGATGAGAAAGAGAAGAAAAAGGAAAGTCCTACTGAGAAGACCAGCAAGAACTAAATTCTTCACATTGCTTGATCATCATCATCCTCATCATCATCATTTCTCATTCCTCCTGCTTATATGACCAATTACATACGCACACAATATTATCAAGAGGTTAGTTCAACTTTAAATATCTTTTTTTTCTTCTTCTCCCCCAATCTAAGCAATGAATGTGCCAACCATGACAAATAGAAGTCATTTAGAAGTACTAAATGCACATTTAGCTCACAGACATGAAGATGAATGCACAATGCATGACATAAACAGCCAGCACAACTTTTATGGTGCTACAAGATTTTTTCAAGCTAAAAGTTGGCAGACTTTTTCTGTTGTTAATCATAGCCCTAACTGCTAATATTAGCTTGTTTAAACTGGGCTGGAAAGTAGAATGAATGACTTCCATTTTAGTCTAACCTTGCCTGAACTGTCTATCAATCAATCATCCATCCGTAGCCCTTTACCACCTCCAAAAAAGTCAAATCACTACAAAAGACGCCAACTCCTAAATCATAAAAGCGTATATTGACATCGTGTTTTTATTTAATGAAATAAAGAACACAAACGGCTTTGAATTGATCATTACATGACATTTTGGAAAGTCTTCCCTTGATTCATTTCCACTGTGTTTTTGTTAATGATTTTTTTAGGAGGGCGGGGCTAAAACCCACTATGTTATACCTATCTTTTTCATAAAAACACCTCCCAATGTTGGTTGAATGTAGCGTGTGTGCATGACTGAGTGGAAAGCAGCTGACAATGACATCGATAGCCCTCCACTTCGACTGCAAATGGCAGGTGGTTCATGACAAGGGCTATTTTCACGCCAACCTTTTGTTTTTCTTCTCCTCTTAGATGTTAATAAGAATCCCCTTATCATCACAAACCACATCTTCTGACCTTCCTTCTCCTTGACAAATGAATGAAACAAGAGGCACAAATGCATGGCCTGATTCTCAGAGCTTGAATACTGTATAGTTGTGGTTGGAAATCATAATTTGCTTGTTGTGGTTTCAATTTAAACTTGCCTTAAGCCTAATTCAAGCTATAAAATATTATAACCTGTTCTCTCCAGTGTCATAATTAATGCTGGAGTAGTTGAGGTTTAAAGACACTTTCTCATTGGATCTGCTTACTTCATAACTGTGACTGTACATGCTGCCAGCTAAAGCAGTGACTTTCTCTCAAAGCCAAATAAAATCATTTATTATCTCCAAGTAGTCTATGACTAAGTTTGTTCAGAACATCCCATAATTTTAAAATAAAAACATATACAAGGAACTTAAAAATCAGTCACTAACACTGTACGGTTGGAAATTTCATAATAGTAATAATAATAATAATAATCGGACATAGGATTTGTCATCATCATTGACTTGATAAAAGCCTAATTGTCATCATACCCAGAAACTGTATGACAAAATTGGTAGTGATTCTCCATAAGGTGTGTTTTCTTGGCAAAAGACTCAAATAAGTGAGAATTTCAGACTCGTAATTTGGCATTCTGCCGTGATGGATACATCGCATCACCCCAATGAATGCAAAAGTGCTGAAACAAGCGAAATCAGGTCCATATTTAATATTTTAGCTGTGCCCAGGGGCGCACCTAGAAAAAAATATTCACAGGGGGGCCAGGATGGGGGGCGGGGGCTTTTTGAAGGGTAGCAAATATTAGTTTTTAGAATGTTCCATAAATGTCAAGCATTACAGTTTCAACAGTATTGAAAAGTTGTGTAACTCCAATGTCAGTATGATGAACCTTTCGTCCATGACACAGAAAGTAATGGGACATTGGGTGGCCTGTGTATTTGAGGGACACAGTGTCAGGGTAGCAGATTTATGAGGAATTGAGGGATCCGATCAATGCCGTATCGTGAGCGGACGTGTGTTGCTTGCTGAAGCGTTGCCCTTGATCCGCTGCTGTCGTTTGTTTGCTGCAGTCAGCAGATTTCTTCTCGTGGGGCTCATATAATATATCTAATCAAATGACTCCCCTCTTCGCTTTAAAACAACATTGGACATGCACACCATGACATTAAGGATAAGCCTCTAGTGACTTTACGATCTACTTCTACTGATCGGTGACCTTGCAGTATTCTTGCATGCCGACCTGTAAACTGGGCATTTTTTTCCTCTATAAAGTTTTCATGGGGTTCATATTTACTTGAAAAAAATACTTTTGTTCTGTTAAAGTGTCTTTTCTCTTCCGCAAACCCCTTTTACCCTTCTGTCTGTCTCCCATGCTCTCACCCTCTACCTCTATGCACTGCTATATATAGACTTCTGCATTGCAGATGTCCCACAGCCCTGCAGAATTTGAGCTGCTAAATAGTCCGTGCCAAAAATGTATTGTTTTGATAATTCATTGTGGAAGGAGGTGGATATAACTATGGTCAGGGGCACATGGAAGAAGGAGAGATCACACTGCAGTAAAAAAAAAAAAAACGAGTTGCTGCAGTTGGGATAATTAAGTGTTACTTTTGTTTATTGTGGCCCTTTAAATATCTGGATTGGATGAGGGGGGGGGGGGGCTGTGAGTGAGTGCATTTGATTAGAAAATATTGTGATATGTTTAACAGGTGGGATTTTTTAGGAATATTTGCGGATTACAAAGAGAATTTGAAAGAAAAAAACTTAGAAATTATCACTGAACCACCACTTTTATCATATGGATTGCTGAGCAAGTAGTTATCATATTTTGTTTTGTTTTGTGGAATTTTGGGTGATATGGAACTGTTGTTGGCTCTGCAGGACTCCGCTTGCTGCTCATTTTTTGTTTTAAAAAAATTAAGTACTAATTATAACTGCTGCTAACACATCTAAACTCTGTTGCAGGACTCAACGAAGACTTGCTGCCACTTGCTGGTAAAATAAAAAACTACATTGAATAACAACAATTTACAGATACGATTATGAACTAATTATATTTTGTAATTTCTTTGAATTATATTTTTGTTCATCTTCATTTTAGGGCATCACTTTCTTATATTCAACATTCTTAAATATTTTTTGTGCTTAGGTGCGGATCGATGCCAAATCTATCGTGACTGGGAGGATTGGCTGTCAAAGGAAGCTCAAGATATAAAATATAATTTGCTATGTGATCATATATGAATCAAATCAAACATGTCCGCAGTTATTTGCCAACCAATGGAGTAGGCCCTTTTATTTTGAAAACCGGAAGTTGCGTTCCTAGTTCAGTCTCGCCTAACTCGGCATGGTTTGCATGTGAACTGAAACCTTGTCGAATTTTATTGCCAGAGCACAGGCGCTCCTTGAGCTACGGGATCATCGGACCTTTGCCGTCGTTGCTCGGCCGTGGTTTGCTAAGATGGCCGAGCTAAGGCACCGTGGAGCCAAAGAAACCGAAGCAACATTACAGGAGCAGCCATCCGAGGACAAGGTATGTCCGCTTGTAGACGCCACTGTATTTTCAATGTGATGCTAACGCTCGTTAGCTACCTAGCATACCTAATCGATATCGCTCGTCACGCGTACATTGAGGAAAGCTTTTGTTCAAGATAATATTGACCATTTATGGGACGTTTTTGGATTTTCATTGGTCATTTGAGATGAGATTGATATGTTTAGTTTTGATTTTGCGATGCACGATGTCGTATTTCAAGTAGCGTTGTTGCACACAGGAAGGAAATGCGTTTTTTGTTGTTGTCGAACTGGGGGGGTTGATGTGGAAAGAGGCATGGTCTAGTCATGGGTTCAGGTGCTGTCATTACATTAAAAGGCTTCTTTGCAAAAGTCTCAGGAAAAAAATATGCGCCATTTTTAATAGGTGTTTACCTAGTTCAGACTGTCAAGTATTTGTGCGATGTCAAAATGAAGGCTTGCTTTTCTAAGATAAATGCAATCGAAGGGTATTATCTTTGCTATTTTGCAAATGTAATGTATCAAAACACGGTTAACATTTCTGCCTATGAAGATGCTTGGGATGCATAGAAGATAATAGGGAAGACATTTAAAATATTCACTGCCAAGATAATCACTTTCCAGCTAAAATAGTCAATGTTAAATATTCAAATGTTGGGGCATGAAACCTTTAAACAAGTTATAGGACAAAAAAATCATTATTTGCAATTATTTTACATAAAAATAACTATAATGAAATTAAAAGAGTGATAGTCCAAAGTAGTCATAGAAATTTATTCTTAAGAAATCCAAATTTGGTAACTTGACATGCAAGAGTGTTTTTCCATATTCTAGCCAAAGAAATATTTCCTTCTGGGAAAAGATCCAATTGTGACTGTTTCAATAACTCTTGAGGCTCATCACATTTTGGAATGTATGAATTGTCATTTAAATTCCCAATGACATGACTCACTTCCATCTTTTAAAGCATCATTAGTATGTTTATTTGCAACCATCTGTCAAACAGATGGCCTTTACAATTGACACCGAAAAACAGAGGCGCTCCAATCTCCCTGTGGTCTAACGGGAAAAACCAAGTGGGCGTGAGGGGAGGCGTGGCTATATGAGTCGGTGGACTATTTTTAACTCAAGCATCCTGAATGAGTTTCCATGGAAACCGAAAGGTGTAGAATGGATGTGCTTGTGTGTATTTCTCCATATTGTGAAGAGTTATTATTAGAATCCAAAGGAAATTCTCAGAAATCTCTCACTTAGACATTATTATTTTAGTAGATATGTGAATGAAATGTGTGATCATTGGATTGTGACACGAACCCGCCGAGTCCGGCCATTTATGATGGTTGTTCCAAAACATACTGTCTGTCGGGGGACCATCTGTTCTCTGGTGACGATTCCATGCCTAATTTGGTCACGGGTAGCTGGAAGGTCAGTCCGGGTGGGAACGCTTTGCTCTTTTTGTGTGTTACTGTGTCGTGCTTGAGTTCAGAAGGCATTTCTTAACTGAGAACAAGATATTCTTGATGACATGAAAGTATGTTCTTTCCAAAGTTATAGAAAATATAAGTGTCCATAAAGGAGAGTAGGCATGGTCATCTATTTGTTATTATTTGATGTTCCCCCAAAAGCGTCTACTTAGGTTGAGTGTTAAATGGCTTTATGTTGATTTTAGAAAAAAAAATTGAGATTCCTCTTAGGATTAAGTGAAACAATAATTGTACTTCAATATGTAGTGTACTGATGTCAAATGCAAGGGTTTGTTCATATAGTAGCTAATAACAATGGCGAATAATTTTCTAAAAAAATCAGTTTTTTTATGGTTGTCCATAGTTTATTTTGCAGTTTTTATATCACGTCAATTTTTTTCTCCTCTCGCTTTATCCTTTGTAAAAAATGTAATCAAGTAAAAAAAAAAAAAACAAAAAAAAAACATTGCTGTCATGGATGGCACTTTCATTGTCGTATGTCAATATTCGAATAGAATATATTTTTAATATATGTAAAATGAGAATGTGTTTTATTTTTTAAAATAATTGTTTTTCATATTATAATGTACTTGAATGTTATTGTTCAAAAACTTGGTGTGTATATTTTCCAGGGATCAGACAGTGAGCTGAAGCCAGAAAAAGATGGCGGATCAGACAGCGACCCCAAAGTGGATTCCGGGGTCCCTGAGGTTCCTGTGCCACCTGATGACACCCCAGAAGTGTTAAATAAAGCTTTGTCCGGACTCTCCTCAAGGTACATTTAGTATGGCTAAAGTAGTCAAATAACATATGAAACATTTGTACTGTATGTACTTGTAGTTTCTACCGTTCTAATGAGAAAAATGGTTGCCTCCACCTTTTATTGAATATACATTACACAACATTGGGAACTATGTCATCTGTTCCATCAGAGGGCAAAATGTTTGTTTTTTTCTTTTTCAGATGGAAGAATTGGTGGGTTCGAGGGATCCTTACACTGGCCATGATTTCTTTCTTCTTTATCATCATCTATTTGGGCCCAATGGTGCTTATGATGATTGTGAGTAGTTCCCTAATCGTGCCCTTCTTGTTTTGATCACGTGAATTTGCATCACATTTACCAATTCATTTTGTATTTTCTAATTTAAAAAATGTATTGTCAATACTAAGGGCTGTAACGAAACCCAAAAATCACCGTTGTTGACCTACAATTCGAGACAAAGCAAATACAGTCGTACCTCTACTTACAAATTAATTGGTTCCAGAACTTTTTCCGTAAGTAGAGGTGTACTTTATATGTAAATTCTTTAATTTGTTCCATTTATTTTTATTTCAAAAACCTGTCATGAATTATGTCAATTTAATAATAACCAAGATTTCGATATCGTTATGGCCTTAATTCATCCATTTCATATGCTTTTGTAACAAAGTTTTTTTTTTCTTGTCAAGGTCCTGTGTGTTCAAATTAAATGCTTCCAAGAAATCATCACCATTGGTTACAGTGTTTACCACTCGTACCATCTGCCATGGTTCAGGACACTAAGTTGGTGAGAACTCACACAAACAAAATGACATTTTTGCATCGTCAACATCAAACCTTTTCATTTGTTCTCATATTCTATCGCATTCCATTGCAGATTTTTGCTGAGGTTCGTTGTCTGAATCCGTTTAATCGTTTAATGTAGACGTACTTTGGAAGTAGCACGTAAAGTAGCTGCAGTCTTAATAGTTAACATTTGTAGTCCCTGTGATGTTCTAAGACCTGCCAATGGTTTTATTTTTGTAGGCATGGAAAATGCTAAGCATAAAGTCGGAAAATCACCTTTATCCGCTACGAAATAGGGGTTTTGACCTTTGGTAGCTCTGTGTTCGTAATATATTAGATACCATGATATCATCCCTTGCAACCAAAAATGAAAAACATAAGTCACCAGCAGCATATTGCCGCCATAAAGCTTGTGAAATGAATCTGTCAACTCTTTTCCCGCCCGACAGGTACTTCCTTCTCTGTGTCAATTACTTCTTCTATGGCGAGACGGTCACAGATTACTTCTTCACATTAGTGCAAAGGGAAGAGCCACTTCGCATCCTCAGCAAATACCACCGCTTTATCTCCTTTGCCCTCTACCTCACAGGTAAATCATCTGACTTACCACAATACAGTTTAGTATAGAAAAAATAACATTACCTTTAAAAACATTTACTCCGTTTAATGGCAGTCAAATAAGAAGCGAGTAATTTGTGTTAGCCATTTATTCCTGATCGTCAAGGGCACCTTCACAGTCCTTTTAATAGAGTCTAGCCATCTTGAGACAGTCAACTGCATGTTAAGTATGACTTTGAGTCGCAAGGTCTTGATGGAAATTTGTCAGTTTGTTTAAAAAGGACCTAAAAAACCGGTATCAAGTATCAAGTGATGCGTTTCTCACGAGAATTGCATTGTGGTGTTGTGTTTCCACTTCAGGTTTTTGCATGTTTGTGCTGAGTTTGGTGAAGAAGCACTACCGCCTTCAGTTCTACATGGTAAGTCGTATCCGGCTTCTTATTCGCCGACATCCTCAGGGATGCTGGGTTATTAATGAGGCTTCCATTAGGGAATCAGTTTCTGCAGGCTTGGGGAAGTAGTGCTTGTCCTAGAAATCATTGGCAGACTGTCCTTGCTAAGAACTATAAATTGTCTGTCCTTAGTACTGAAGTACAATTTCCTGTAATCCTTTAGACTGGATGGGTGTATTTATATTGTGGTTAAGTAGTGTGTGTATATATAACAAAGCTCTTCACTTTTCTTTTGCCATCAGTTTGGGTGGACTCATGTGACTCTGCTGATTGTGGTGACTCAGTCTCACCTCATCATTCACAACCTGTTTGAAGGGATGATCTGGTATGTAAACAGTTGTCAAGTAGAAAATGGCATGGCGGAAGCTGCTTTGCTTTGATTTGCAATCTGTTTCTAATCATTTCTGAAGGGATAAGACTAATAGATGTCAATGTTAATATGATTTCATTGTTCTTTTCTCAACAGGTTCATCGTCCCCATCTCCTGTGTGATTTGCAATGATATCATGGCCTACATGTTTGGTTTCTTCTTTGGACGCACCCCTCTCATTAAGGTCGGTAGACTTTTGTTTTGTGTCTTAATTTGCTGCTCGCCACATGTAATGTTTTTTTATTTTTTGTTATTTTTACAGCTATCACCGAAGAAGACGTGGGAGGGATTTATCGGCGGATTCTTCGCTACCATTTTGTTTGGCATTATGGTAATTATTTATTTGTGCCATTTAACGTCCAATTGTTATGGAACGCCGAAGGGTGTTTGTTAAATTTGTCTTGTCCATTTATTAGCAAGTAACCCCAAGTATCGATTTTTGTTCGCAGCTCTCCTACGTGATGGCTGGCTACCGCTACTTCGTATGTCCAGTAGAGTTCAACAACGATTCCAACAGTTTCCAGGTGGACTGCGAGCCGCCTGAAATTTTCCAGCTTCAAGACTACATCCTGCCCGCCGTCCTACAATCAGTGACTGGATGGGTGAGTCCACAACGTTCCGAGTGGTTGTTTAAAGTGAAGCACCTTTTGAATGCGTTTAAGTTAGCGCTGGGCGATAAAACAATAAGAATTATTGTGAGATAAGATTTGTCGACGATAGTATTAAAAAGTTTGGATACAATTTTTATCAATTTAAACTGCAATTACACCACCCTACCACCACAAAGTAAGGGGCGCTGTTGCTAGATGAAAGCTACTTTAATAAACTCTTGGCTTTTTTTGTCCATCTAATTCTTTACTGTTTTTCTCCACAGAGGACAGTCCGTCTCTATCCGTTCCAGATCCACAGCATCGCACTGTCTTCATTTGCCTCAATCGTCGGCCCCTTCGGTGGATTCTTCGCAAGTGGATTTAAGAGGGCCTTTAAGATAAAGGTAAGTTATTGCTTTTCTTTAATGCTGCATTTAGACGTTACTTCAATTTCCTAATATTTAGACAAAATTAGTTGTATTGGTGCTAAAGTCTTAACCTGTCAAACAGAGCAGGAAGAAAAATATGCAACAAAATAAGTTGGAACTTGATTTTAATCCGTTCAACATAATTCTTTCCCTAATATGACGATTTGTATCTGGTAGTATTACAAACATATGTAGAGAATGCTTTTTAATGTCATTATACAAGTATAATGAGAGTTAAAGCTTTCACCACGTGGTACACAAATTAACAATATATGTTCTGTCTGAAGTCCAGGGTGAGTTCCATGGTTTCAGCATCAAGTTGTTGAGAGTCCACCACTCGCTGGATCTATGGACTCAACAACAAACAAACATACTTAATCAATATATAGTAATCTTAAATAAATATTTGATACATAGTAATAGATAAATACATTGTCAGCATAATAAGTAGTACAAGTTGTAGTCAACATGGGTAAGTGGTACTCTGTAGTTTACTACTCCAGTTTTGACCCAAGTACTTTGTGTCAAAACTATTAAAGTAAAGATTTAAAAAAATCAAGCAATGTTTTTTAAAGGTTCACAATAAAGTTGTTAATTTATAGTTTGGCATTTGAAATGTAATCTACTTGATTTCAAGAAGACCAAATGCATTTAGTAATTATAAGAAAACTTCCAATTTTTCTGCTATTTTTAAGGCAAAGTACCTTAAACTGTGTTCTGAATTTCAGGATTTTGCCAACACCATTCCTGGCCACGGTGGCATAATGGACCGATTCGACTGCCAATACCTCATGGCCACCTTTGTAAACGTCTACATTGCTAGTTTCATCAGGTAAAATCAGTGAAACATTAAATGCTGACCACCAGGATTGTATGTAATTACCTTTCTTGGCAGGGGCCCCAACCCCAGCAAGGTGATCCAACAGCTCTTGGCCCTCCGCGCCGACCAGCAGCTCTTCATTTTCAATTCCTTAAAGTCTCACCTCATCGACAAGGGCTTGCTGCCTGCGTTGGATGAGGCGGCCGCCTAGAGTTACCTCGAACCCACTGCCCTCCTGAAAAATAAGAAAAGCTAAACTCAACAAAGGAAATAGGTGTCTTTCCATTTCATTTGGGTATGAAGTAGGTGTGCATTTTCCATACTATGTGTGTGTGAATCACGTTACACGTATTTCTAGGTTTACGTATATACTTTTTTTTCTCATCATGTTCCTTTTTTTCATTTCCGCTTGTACACGTTTTGTTTTATAAGGACGTTGATTGTGTATTATTTTACGGAGTATTTTTTTTAAAGCTCATAAATGTCACTCACTGTATTGTTAACCTCTTTTGAGTTGTTTTGTTGTGGTTTTTAATATTTATAGTTTTTTTTTTAAATATACATATATATATCAGCACTATTGCAGTATCTGGGAAGTTTATGAACATTTATATTAGCCTCTGCATTTTTACTGTCATGGAAACAAAATAGGATTGTTTTGGTCACTATTTAACTTTTGTGCTGGTTAGTATTATCCGTTTAGTTAGGATTGTGCGGATATTTTTTTATTATTTTGACTGTTATGTGCACTTGTGTTGGACTTTTGGATTCTGTTAGCGCTGTCGTCGTGATCTGCTTCCGTCTGTTTAAATCTTTGCAGAGAAGATATTGACAGTATGTTCTATGAAATAGAATCTTAAAGTTCTCTTAAACTATCATGGGTCAATTATCTGTTAAAAGTGAAGCCTTTATTTTAAATGTTTCTATTTCATAAATTATACAAAATGTAACAAATGCCAATTGTATAAATTAATAATACATAGCTTAATTTTCTTTTCCAATGTATTTTTGGTTGGTTTAATAATCTTTATCAGTTAAAAACTGTTGTAACCAAACAGGATGTGACCCAGACAAGAAATCTATTAAATCTATGATGTTCTCCAAATATTTTCACCTTAAAGATATTTAATTTTAGACATAACATGTACACAATGTTTTCAATCCTGAAAGTAAACTTTTAAAGTTAGCAGAATGTTCTATTATCATGTGAATGTTATGATGTCAATGATACATTGATATAGTTGCCATTTATTTAACTACATATCCATAAAGTGTTTATTTAAGCAAGTCAACTGTGGATGTTTTTAGAGATATTTTGGTGTGCTTTCATATTTTTGGACTGAGGGATTATTTCAAGCTATATTGTTGTTTAGTCAAGAAAGCTCATATGAGCTGTTTTTTGAGCTCTTTTCTTGCTACTTCTGTGCTTTTTTTGTCACAGTGCCAATAGAAGCTGGGTTTTTTTTGTTTAATTATTACTGTTTGTCACTGTGATTGTATTTTCTAATACAAAATGTCCCAAAATTTGTTGGCTTATAATTTTAACAGTTTTTATTGGAATAACCTCAAATTTTCACTGCTCGTTTTGAAGCGTTTCTAGTTTTTTTGTGTAACGTTTGGTATTTCTATCTTCTCAGGTTAAGATATGCTGTTCGCTTGAAAAGAAAATGCACTTTACCTGTTAGAATATGCTCAGTCACTGAAGATAGTGAGTCCAGCGTGTGTCTTCACAAATGTTGACCAGGTAGGCTTATGGCATCCTACCTTCAGTCACTGAATAGCATTTCTTAACCTGAAAAGATAGAATTGGCAAATTGTACAATCAAAAACTTGAAACATTTCTACACAAATTTGAGTATATTCAAATATGTCTTGGTTAAAGGCGACCACTAGAGGTCAGGGAGAAGCACCCATGCTCTGCTCATGTAAATTCAAGACAAATTAAGACTTAAACCCATTTTAACACACTTTGTTGACTCAATGTCCCAATTTTTGAATCGGCAGGTTGTCAAGGCAGTGAAGGACAATTCTACTATACATTAAAACTACTTTAAAACATTAAAACATACTTTAAATATAATTAAAGTTGAGCGAAGCTATATTTTCCCTAGGCAGTGGAGTGAGTGCCCTGTGTTGTATATTTGTCTATAAAAGTATTGTGCTCTTTATGTTAAATTGTACTTTATCTTATCAAAATATAAAAAGATTAAAGCAGTCGGTGTTTTTTGTTGTTGTTGTGATTTTCTTCGAGTCTACTGTTAATTTGTTATTGTTTCTGATTGGCCGAAGGAATCGGGCGATCAGACCTTGAACATTTTTTGCCGTTACGACCCAAATGACCTTAAAAAAATTGACCTTGAAACTCAAATGACCTTGAAACAATGTTTTACTTGAGAACCAAATTGGCATCCAATAACAAGTTTTAAGTGTCATTTAGCATTTCAAGATGCCTAAACATTTTGTGTAGATTCCCTCGAAAGAATTTGAGAGAAAACATGTTCGAACATGAAAGCAAAATACTTTGAGGAAGTATTAAGGTTTGAAAAATTGAGTTGGGGCGAAAAAAAAAAAGAAAGAACAACATACAGGAAGCAGGAAGTTTGATTGGCGCTATCTGACTCGTGTGATTGTGTGTGTGTAAAATGAAACAGTAACTTGAGTGATGAATTGAAGACGGCATAATGTCTTTGAAAGTACCTCGCAACTGGGATTTCAGCACTTTCAGAGTTGAGACATCTCGCGTTGGTAAGAAGATGGCCATTCTGCCTTGACTGATCGTAGGACATATCACATTTGGGCTGTGGAAAATAAAAAATAAAAATATATAATTTTCTGTCATACAGGGACTGTAAAACAATACAACCTCAAATTTGCCCAAAAATGTTTTAATGTAATATAATTAAACTGGAGATAGAAATACAGTCATGGTAAAAATGTTGAATTGTAAAATGGTAATGACCTAAACTGTATCCGCCTACTTTTTCCATGTTTAACTATTATGACCTTATATTTTCATGACAGTTGTAAAATCAGATGATAAAGACGATAAAAGGATTAGACACCTGCGTGCCTCAGGTTATTTTGCAATACGTTTTATTCGTGACATGCTGTGACCTCTTAGTTCTGTGACTTGGAGTGAATTGTGTGTTGGATTGGTCTTCATTTCTATGTGAATTTTAAAAAGAGACATTGCGCTTTAGTGTATTTTAAGAGGGCTGCGAGTGTGAATGTTCATTTGCTTTGCATTGGGGAAGTTGACAGAATAACAATGTTACTGTCACTCTGAGCCGTCACCATGTAAAGTTAGGCTTTTTTTCCCCTTAAAACATTTTAAAAATCAATTTAAAAAGCCAATACATAGTAAAGCTTTTATTTGTTTAAAAAACGTACAATTTAATTCGACTATTTTACATATTTTACATACAATTATACTCGACATAGTATAGTAAGGCTTTTTTTTCGAAAAAACGACATAGTATAGTAAGGCTTTTTTCTTCAAAAAACGACATAGTATAGTAAGGCTTTTTTCTTCAAAAAACGACATAGTATAGTAAGGCTTTTTTCTTCAAAAAACGACATAGTATAGTAAGGCTTTTTTCTTCAAAAAACGACATAGTATAGTAAGGCTTTTTTCTTCAAAAAACGACATAGTATAGTAAGGCTTTTTTCTTCAAAAAACGACATAGTATAGTAAGGCTTTTTTCTTCAAAAAACGACATAGTATAGTAAGGCTTTTTTCTTCAAAAAACGACATAGTATAGTAAGGCTTTTTTCTTCAAAAAACCACATAGTATAGTATGGCTTTTTTTCTTCAAAAAAACGACATAGTATAGTAAGGCTTTTTTTTGTTAAAAAAACAACATAGTATAGTAAGGCTTTTTTGTTAAAAAAACGACATAGTATAGTAAGGCTTTTTTCTTCGAAAAAACGACATAGTATAGTAAGGCTTTTTTCTTCGAAAAAACGACATAGTATAGTAAGGCTTTTTTCTTGAAAAAACGACATAGTATAGTAAGGCTTTTTTCTTCAAAAAACGACATAGTATAGTAAGGCTTTTTTCTTCAAAAAACGACATAGTATAGTAAGGCTTTTTTCTTCAAAAAACGACATAGTATAGTAAGGCTTTTTTCTTCAAAAAACGACATAGTATAGTAAGGATTTTTTCTTCAAAAAACGACATAGTATAGTAAGGCTTTTTTCTTCAAAAAATGACATAGTATTGTAAGGCTTTTTTCTTCAAAAAACGACATAGTATAGTAAGGCTTTTTTCTTCAAAAAACGACATAGTATAGTAAGGCTTTTTTCTTCAAAAAACGACATAGTATAGTAAGGCTTTTTTCTTCAAAAAACGACATAGTATAGTAAGGCTTTTTTCTTCAAAAAACGACATAGTATAGTAAGGATTTTTTCTTCAAAAAACGACATAGTATAGTAAGGCTTTTTTCTTCAAAAAATGACATAGTATTGTAAGGCTTTTTTCTTCAAAAAACGACATAGTATAGTAAGGCTTTTTTCTTCAAAAAACGACATAGTATAGTAAGGCTTTTTTCTTCAAAAAACGACATAGTATAGTAAGGCTTTTTTCTTCAAAAAACGACATAGTATAGTAAGGCTTTTTTCTTCAAAAAACGACATAGTATAGTAAGGCTTTTTTCTTCAAAAAAACGACATAGTATAGTAAGGCTTTTTTCTTCAAAAAACGACATAGTATAGTAAGGCTTTTTTCTTCGAAAAAACGACATAGTATAGTAAGGCTTTTTTCTTCGAAAAAACGACATAGTATAGTAAGGCTTTTTTCTTGAAAAAACGACATAGTATAGTAAGGCTTTTTTCTTCAAAAAACGACATAGTATAGTAAGGCTTTTTTCTTCAAAAAACGACATAGTATAGTAAGGCTTTTTTCTTCAAAAAACGACATAGTATAGTAAGGCTTTTTTCTTCAAAAAACGACATAGTATAGTAAGGCTTTTTTCTTCAAAAAATGACATAGTATTGTAAGGCTTTTTTCTTCAAAAAACGACATAGTATAGTAAGGCTTTTTTCTTCAAAAAACGACATAGTATAGTAAGGCTTTTTTCTTCAAAAAACGACATAGTATAGTAAGGCTTTTTTCTTCAAAAAACGACATAGTATAGTAAGGCTTTTTTCTTCAAAAAACGACATAGTATAGTAAGGCTTTTTTCTTCAAAAAACGACATAGTATAGTAAGGCTTTTTTCTTCAAAAAACGACATAGTATAGTAAGGCTTTTTTCTTCAAAAAACGACATAGTATAGTAAGGCTTTTTTCTTCAAAAAACGACATAGTATAGTAAGGCTTTTTTCTTCGAAAAAACGACATAGTATAGTAAGGCTTTTTTCTTCGAAAAAACGACATAGTATAGTAAGGCTTTTTTCTTCAAAAAACGACATAGTATAGTAAGGCTTTTTTCTTCAAAAAACGACATAGTATAGTAAGGCTTTTTTCTTCAAAAAACGACATAGTATAGTAAGGCTTTTTTCTTCAAAAAACGACATAGTATAGTAAGGCTTTTTTCTTCAAAAAACGACATAGTATAGTAAGGCTTTTTTCTTCAAAAAACGACATAGTATAGTAAGGCTTTTTTCTTCAAAAAACGACATAGTATAGTAAGGCTTTTTTCTTCAAAAAACGACATAGTATAGTAAGGCTTTTTTCTTCAAAAAACGACATAGTATAGTAAGGCTTTTTTCTTCAAAAAACGACATAGTATAGTAAGGCTTTTTTCTTCAAAAAACGACATAGTATAGTAAGGCTTTTTTCTTCAAAAAACGACATAGTATAGTAAGGCTTTTATCTTCAAAAAACGACATAGTATAGTAAGGCTTTTTTCTTCAAAAAACGACATAGTATAGTAAGGCTTTTTTCTTCAAAAAACGACATAGTATAGTAAGGCTTTTTTCTTCAAAAAACGACATAGTATAGTAAGGCTTTTTTCTTCAAAAAACGACATAGTATAGTAAGGCTTTTTTTTCGAAAAAACGACATAGTATAGTAAGGCTTTTTTTTCGAAAAAACGACATAGTATAGTAAGGCTTTTTTCTTCAAAAAACGACATAGTATAGTAAGGCTTTTTTCTTCGAAAAAACGACATAGTATAGTAAGGCTTTTTTCTTCAAAAAACGACATAGTATAGTAAGGCTTTTTTCTTCGAAAAAACGACATAGTATAGTAAGGCTTTTTTCTTCGAAAAAACGACATAGTATAGTAAGGCTTTTTTCTTCGAAAAAACGACATAGTATAGTAAGGCTTTTTTCTTCGAAAAAACGACATAGTATAGTAAGGCTTTTTTCTTCGAAAAAACGACATAGTATAGTAAGGCTTTTTTCTTCGAAAAAACAACATAGTATAGTAAGGCTTTTTTCTTCGAAAAAACGACATAGTATAGTAAGGCTTTTTTCTTCAAAAAACGACATAGTATAGTAAGGCTTTTTTCTTCGAAAAAACGACATAGTATAGTAAGGCTTTTTTCTTCAAAAAACGACATAGTATAGTAAGGCTTTTTTCTTCAAAAAACGACATAGTATAGTAAGGCTTTTTTCTTCGAAAACACGACATAGTATAGTAAGGCTTTTTTCTTCAAAAAACGACATAGTATAGTAAGGCTTTTTTCTTCAAAAAACGACATAGTATAGTAAGGCTTTTTTCTTCAAAAAACGACATAGTATAGTAAGGCTTTTTTCTTCAAAAAACGACATAGTATAGTAAGGCTTTTTTCTTCGAAAGCACGACATAGTATAGTAAGGCTTTTTCCTTCAAAAAACGACATAGTATAGTAAGGCTTTTTTCTTCAAAAAACGACATAGTATAGTAAGGCTTTTTTCTTCAAAAAACGACATAGTATAGTAAGGCTTTTTTCTTTGAAAAACGACATAGTATAGTAAGGCTTTTTTCTTCGAAAAAACGACATAGTTTAGTAAGGCTTTTTTCTTCAAAAAACGACGTAGTATAGTAAGGCTTTTTTCTTCGAAAAAACGACATAGTATAGTAAGGCTTTTTTCTTCGAAAAAACGACATAGTATAGTAAGGCTTTTTTCTTCGAAAAAACAACATAGTATAGTAAGGCTTTTTTCTTCGAAAAAACGACATAGTATAGTAAGGCTTTTTTCTTCAAAAAACGACATAGTATAGTAAGGCTTTTTTCTTCGAAAAAACGACATAGTTTAGTAAGGCTTTTTTCTTCAAAAAACGACGTAGTATAGTAAGGCTTTTTCCTTCAAAAAACGACATAGTATAGTAAGGCTTTTTTCTTCAAAAAACGACATAGTATAGTAAGGCTTTTTTCTTCAAAAAACGACATAGTATAGTAAGGCTTTTTTCTTCAAAAAACGACATAGTATAGTAAGGCTTTTATCTTCAAAAAACGACATAGTATAGTAAGGCTTTTTTCTTCAAAAAACGACATAGTATAGTAAGGCTTTTTTCTTCAAAAAACGACATAGTATAGTAAGGCTTTTTTCTTCAAAAAACGACATAGTATAGTAAGGCTTTTTTCTTCGAAAGCACGACATAGTATAGTAAGGCTTTTTCCTTCAAAAAACGACATAGTATAGTAAGGCTTTTTTCTTCAAAAAACGACATAGTATAGTAAGGCTTTTTTCTTCAAAAAACGACATAGTATAGTAAGGCTTTTTTCTTCAAAAAACGACATAGTATAGTAAGGCTTTTTTCTTTGAAAAACGACATAGTATAGTAAGGCTTTTTTCTTCGAAAAAACGACATAGTTTAGTAAGGCTTTTTTCTTCAAAAAACGACGTAGTATAGTAAGGCTTTTTTCTTCGAAAAAACGACATAGTATAGTAAGGCTTTTTTCTTCAAAAAACGACATAGTATAGTAAGGCTTTTTTCTTCGAAAAAACGACATAGTATAGTAAGGCTTTTTTCTATGAAAAAACGACATAGTATAGTAAGGCTTTTTTCTTCTAAAAAACGACAGTATAGTAATGCTTTTTTCTTCAAAAAACGACATAGAATAGTAAGGCTTTTTTCTTCAAAAAACGACATAGTATAGTAAGGCTTTTTTCTTCAAAAAACGACATAGTATAGTAAGGCTTTTTTCTTCAAAAAACGACATAGTATAGTAAGGCTTTTTTCTTCAGAAAACGACATAGTATAGTAAGACTTTTTTCTTCAAAAAACGACATAGTATAGTAAGGCTTTTTTCTTCGAAAAAACGACATAGTATAGTAAGGCTTTTTTTTTCAAAAAACGACATAGTATAGTAAGGCTTTTTTCTTCGAAAACACGACATAGTATAGTAAGGCTTTTTTCTTCAAAAAACGACATAGTATAGTAAGGCTTTTTTCTTCAAAAAACGACATAGTATAGTAAGGCTTTTTTCTTCAAAAAACGACGTAGTATAGTAAGGCTTTTTTCTTCGAAAAAACGACATAGTATAGTAAGGCTTTTTTCTTCAAAAAACGACATAGTATAGTAAGGCTTTTTTCTTCGAAAAAACGACATAGTATAGTAAGGCTTTTTTCTTCGAAAAAACGACATAGTATAGTAAGGCTTTTTTTTCAAAAAACGACATAGTATAGTAAGGCTTTTTTCTTCAAAAAACGACATAGTATAGTAAAGCTTTTTTCTTCGAAAAAACGACATAGTATAGTAAAGCTTTTTTCTTCGAAAAAACGACATAGTATAGTAAGGCTTTTTTCTTCGAAAAAACGACATAGTATAGTAAGGCTTTTTTCTTCGAAAAAACGACATAGTATAGTAAGGCTTTTTTCTTCAAAAAACGACATAGTATAGTAAGGCATTTTTCTTCAAAAAACGACATAGTATAGTAAGGCTTTTTTCTTCGAAAAAACGACATAGTATAGTAAGGCTTTTTCTTCGAAAAAACGATATAGTATAGTAAGGCTTTTTTCTTCAAAAAACGACATAGTATAGTAAGGCTTTTTTCTTCGAAAAAACGACATAGTATAGTAAGGATTTCTTCTTCAAAAAACGACATAGTATAGTAAGGCTTTCTTCTTCAAAAAACGACATAGTATAGTAAGGCTTTTTTCTTCGAAAAAACGACATAGTATAGTAAGGCTTTTTTCTTCAAAAAACGACATAGTATAGTAAGGCTTTTTTCTTCAAAAAACGACATAGTATAGTAAGGCTTTTTTCTTCAAAAAACGACATAGTATAGTAAGGCTATTTTTCGTTTAAAAAAGTAAACCATGCATAGTAAGGCTATCTTTCATTTAAAAACTTAAACCATGTATAGTAAGGCTATTTTCATTTAAAAACTTAAACCATGTATAATAAGGCTATTTTACACTTAAAAAATTAAACCATATATAGTAAGGCAATTTTTTTTAATTTAAAATTGTATTTGATTCAATAAAAAGTATAGTAAGGCTATTTTTCATTTAAAAAAAACAAGAGATGAAACAAATTTAACCGATAATCTGACTGGTTCATGCATATTCACAACAAAAAGAAGAAGTAACGCAGCTGTTTTTGTTTCTTTCCTGTTATGAGTTACTTCAACTGTTTTTGCTCGTTTCATCAGTGCGCTCTAAGCGTACATTATCTGGCGAACAAAGCCCAGGTACGACTGTGGGCTCACGACGCTCACCCAAGTCCATGGAGAAGCCTTTGAAGGCGGGCTGGCTTAAGAAACAACAAAAGTCACTGGTGAAAAACTGGCATCAGCGTTATCTTGTTTTGAGGGGAAGAACACTATCTTACCACAAAGATGATCGAGAGACTACCGCCCTGGTAAGAAATTAAGCTTTTGAGTTTGACAACATGACAGTTTGTTGTGTCTACAAGTATTGATGGTGGATTGGTTTTTGAAAACACATGTTTGCCTAACTCGTAAATGCGTTTTTAGAAATCAGAAGTGTCAAACTTGGCCAACTTTGTGCCTCTTGGCGACTCTTGCATTTAAAAAAGGGATTTAAGGCATAGCATTTCCATACAAAACAATGAAAATCTCATTGTATTGTAAAGATTTGCTGCTATTGGAGCTTTCTTACATTCAATGAGTACTTGTCCACGTTACTGTCATAGTAAGTATTTTGATTTCAGGGATTCATCCAGCTTCAGTTCAGTAAAATCAACGAACTCCTCTCAAACTCAGATGATCCTGGAAAGTACATCTTTGAAATTATACCAGGTAAGATTGTCACCATGGAAGTATTCTTAAGTACATTCACTCATTATTTGTAGTTGCGTATCCGGGTGGTGACCTTTAGGCTTCCTATTTGTGGCATTATATACATCAAGAATTGTTGAACGAACTCCAGATGAACGGTTGGATTGGGATTATTCCATTTTGCTCTTGTGTCTTGAACATTCATTCCGTCTTATGAATAGCATCTACAGGTGGGGACAAAGAGCGATGTCCTCACATCTTCATGGCCAGTTCTCAAACTGAATTGGACGAGTGGCTTCGGACTCTACGCAGGGCCATCGGCGTTCCTAATGGAGGTCGGGTAACATCACATTACTTTACGGTCAATGTAAAGCAGTCAGTTGTTGTATGAACAAATTATCGTGAGAAAATGTCTTCAGAAAGATTGCCTGTGGCAATAGGTTGCATGGCAGCTCCATTAGTGTATGAATGAATTTGAAGCGCTTTGGGCATGGTAAAAAGGTGGAGATCCATAAGTATTCTACATGGAGATTATTGGTCTACGGTGTTCAACGTTTCCTTTGTCTCCTCCAGTGTTCGGAAAAAGTCTCAGCGAGACAGTGACCCATGAGCAACGTTTCGGGCCCCAGATGGTGCCCATCCTGGTCCAAAAGTGTGTGGAATATATCAGAGATCACGGTCTCAAAGAGGAGGGAATCTTCCGTCTGCCGGGTCAAGACAACGCGGTCAAACAATTCAGAGATGCCTTCGATGCAGGAGAGAGGCCAGCTTTCCCCAGGTCGTACAAATATGTGTATCTGATAAGGGATTTGGTGACAGTCCTGGTCACTCCATTGAAAGGGAGAATTCTTCCTAAATAGTCCTTACGCACTAGTATTTACGTCTGCTCTAGGTCATTGTCCTGCTGTAAAATGCAACGGGCCTTCTTTAGACCCTTGGGGTCTACTCTAGTTTGGCACTGTATACATAGTAGTCAAAATGTCTAATAGTAAAAGATAACCTCCATTGAACTTCTTATTTGGAACTCTAAAAGGCCCTAAAATAAGACCCTAACCCTTATGTGAAAAGCTATATCTTAGACACACCTGCTATACACTGTAAACAAACTGTGCTTCCTCCAATGATTAATTAAGGACTCAATCCTAGTAATCTACCTCAACTGACTATAATAAAATGCATGAACAAGAGAAAAATACTTAATACCGAAAGAAAAGCAAATTGATGTCGAGAGCTATTTTTTTTAGTCTACTAAGCATTTCACACTTCCTAATAACTTTGCAAACACGCTGGTCAAAGACAAAATCAAACCAACAACTCTTGTTTAAGAAAGTAGTGAGAACAGAAGGACCAGATGACACCACATCCTGTTCTGGTTGGGTACGCAAGAGGATGCGCGCATGTCTTACCCAATATGATAAGCTTTGTTTTTCTGCGCAGCTCCTACGAGTAACACATGAAGGTTTTCTATGTGCGGTTATGTTTGATGCCCTAGAATGCTAACTTTACTGCACAATCTCGTAAGACATGTGGTCCAAAGCTGGTATTAAGTATGTCACTCACGCCCTAACAAGTGGATAATCATTTTTATGTGTGGTTTCCCCACAGTGATACAGATGTCCACACTGTGGCATCGCTGCTCAAGCTGTATTTGCGCGAGTTGCCTGAACCTGTTGTTCCATGGTCTCAGTACCAGGACTTTCTGGACTGCACCAACATGTTGGACTCTGGCAATAAAGAAGTCTGTGTTGCCTTTACGATGTAATATGTAGATTTGTTGTCAACTCCTTGCTTTTCACACAAAGTCTGTTCTTTCAGGGTAGAGAGAAGTTGGAGAAACAGATTGCTCTCCTTCCTAGGGTCAACTATAATCTTCTAAGTTATGTCTGCCGGTGAGTTGAAGGTTTTTTTTTTTTGCTAGGACATTCAATCTTGCGAGTCTCCAGTTTCGTTGAACAAGAATAAGAATGAAATTGGGAAAAATAACTTCAATTCGTGTTGTACAGGTTCTTATTTGAGGTGCAGCTAAATTCCAACATCAACAAGATGAACGTGGAGAACCTAGCTACGGTCGTGGGGATCAACCTGCTGAAACCACAATTGGAAGATCCCATTTCAGTCATGAAGGGTACCAATTTTCGTAGACCAACACACATTGTCCGCCATTGTGTTCGTTCATTTTGCTTGTGAAATACAGAAGGAATGTTCAAGGAATTGATTCAATAAGTGAGACCTTCATGATTTTCTTCCCAGCAACTCCTCACATCCAGAAGTTGATGACAGTAATGATTGGTCAGCATGAGGATTTGTTTCCTGTTTGCAACGATGACCCTCCCTCGCCTCTCTCCACCAACCAAGAGAGCAACAAGAACTCTCCTCGCAATTTTGTGGGATGGGGTTCTACTGAGGTACTTAACCCTGTGAATGGTCACAAATTGGGATTAAGTTTTGTTGTCTTTACAAAATACTTCAGAATGGAAAAAATATGGGGTGGCCCAGTGACTGATTACGCTTCTGAGATCGAGGGTTCAAACTCATCCTTCCTTGTTTGCATGATCTACCCGGGCGTGTGTGGGTTTTCTCCGGGTACTCCAGTTTCCTTCCGTATCCCAAAGCAATGCATGGTAGGCTGATTGGACACTCTAAATTTCCCTTGGATATGAATTTGACCGTGCATGTGGCGACCATATCAGGGTGTCAGGTGCCAAGAGTTATCTGGGATACGTTCCAGGTTAGCAGTATGGAAAATGAATAATTCTGTTCCAGATGAGTGATACCTCCTTCTCTGAGTCTTCTGATTTGGAGAAAGATGAAAGTCCAGGCCCTCTCAGAGGAAACGGCAGTACTCCAGATGTCTTGCAAGATTCCGTGTCATCTTCTGACGACTGGTCCGGGAGCCCTCGCAAACGCACTCAAACTCTTCCCAACTTTAACTGCCCCCTAACGGGGATGGCGGCAAAGGCAGGCGCCATCAGCCGCTGGGGTCGTATCCAGGAATCCGTAAAAGATGAGAGAGGGGCATTGTCAGAGGACATCTTCAAGATCCTGGATCTGCGCAGTTCAGGATCTTTGTTAAAAGGTTCGTCAACAACTATCCAAGAGATGAGGGGAAAGCGAATCAGAGCCTTCATTGCTACAAGCTCCCCAAAGACTGACAAGAACTCCCAGCCTACTTTGACGGGAAGGAGTGATGATGCCTTGATAGGAAATGGTTTCAATCAGGAGACTGAAAAGAAAAAGTCCAGCCAGAAGAATGTTGACAGGTGAGGATTCAAACCCTATTCCAGTTTAACTGATTTGCTAGAGTTTAGTCCATTTTATGGCCTATTCAGGCTAGGAAGGTCCATAGCTGACTGTCGTTGGTTCAGACCATAATACCATGGATGTTTTTTCCTGGTTTGATGCAGCTTCTTTTCACATTTGACAGTAAATGCAAACGTTGTTCAATCATTGGACAAAAGGGCTTTTGGATCGATGATATTTGAGCTAGCTTTTTGTTGTGTCTTCTTGCAGTTTTGAGCAGGAGTTGAAGGAGCTAAGGGCTACTGTAGTTGAGCTTCAGTCTACTCTAGAGACGGAGCGTCGGCGGGCGTCAGCTTTGGAGATATGCCTGAGAAACGCAGAGCGTAGCCGGGATGAAGCTCACCGACGCAATGAAGAACTGCAGCGGGACATTCAGGCGTTCCTCCGTTAAAGGAGTCGAAAAGTTGGGAGATACGACATCTCGTCATGGACTCGGTGAATTGTTTCTTCGTGGCTGCTGAGGCCAGTGGGGCGTTTTTTTTTTTTGTTGGCTTTTTTGGGATTAGGGTGTTAACTATATTGATATTTTCAAATGTTTAGTAAGTATTTCTTGTAATGAAGTTTCTCCTGCAGCAAGAGAAATTTTATATTGCGTCTAGTGTGTAAATAAAGGCTCTTGTCAGATAGGAGGAACTGAAGCAGGGCTATTACTGGAGCTCTATGAAATGTCTCACATGAAATCTTGGGTAGATAACACAATCATCTTTGCTCACTAATCTGCAATTACATTTGTTCATTTGCCCCCTGCAGTCAAAACAACGCCTTCAATGCCAGCTAATGAGTTAATAAGAAAACTTAAATTGCCGCAAAAGCAACAGGAATGCCCAAAAATTAGCAGTAACCGCCAAACGAACAAAAACTATCCAGCAAAGTCCTTCAAAATCAATAGGAAATTATCCAAAATTTACCAGAAGTGACCTGTGACTACTCTAAAATGACATCACTGTCAATGTCGGCAAGTAGGTTAACTTTTTGGGTCAAAAATAAACTGAATTTGACATCCCTAGCCTACATTTTTGCACGGTTTCATTCTCTGGGCAATGCTTTTTCTTTCTACAAACACCCTGCTCGTCTTGACATAATTGTACTCTACAGAGACTCATGACTAGATGCAGCAATACTAGCCTAGAAAATGTTTAAAAAGCCTCACAGTAGGGAGTGTGTACATTGCTGTGATCACTAGGTTTAACAGAGGTGTGCTAACATATTCGACCGCAAGCGCTAATGTAAGTGTTGTGTTTTTGCTATTATTTTAGCCTCCTACTGTCACTGAGCGCCTATCAGTCCAAACATTAGGCACAAATGATCCGTCTGAGTGTGACGCAAAAGATTTTTGAAGAAAATACAAAACAGTGAGGCAATATCCTGACATTCCTGTCAGGGACAAAATACAAGATAAAGGCCTGAGAAGATAAAGTGAACAAAGTTGACGTTGGCAAAGTCACTGGTCGTCCTTACCATCGAGCTTGGACAATGTCAATTGGATTAGGGACGTTAAATTAAAATGAGGGTTATCGTAAAGTATATTTCTAAATATGGTGGACAATAAATCTGGTCATATTTGCGATTTCAAAATTGTAAAAGTTTTTCTAGAAATTGTGACGAGCAGAAATGAACAAAGAAAAACACAGTTTTTGATGAAAAATGGACGCCATCTAGCAACAATTCAATGATACCCAGAAAGGTGAACTTTGATTTCTTGTACTGTGATGATTTTTGTGTTTTGTTTTGGTAAAGTACTAGAAAAAAATGTATGAATGTGTGTGTGGCTGCTAGTAAAAACCTTGAATGGGTCATCAGGAAGGTACGACGTTGGCTGCAACAGCAGTTTGAGAGCTCCGCAGATAAGAACGCGACTGTCAAGTGTCAGCCTGGCAGATGAATGGCAGGCGCGGGAAATCCTCATTGCTTCCCATCTCAGTGTATCTTCAGGTCACGCGAAGTAGCTCTGGAATGAGAGTGACACTTGTGAGCTGGCATGTGTGTTCAGATGGTGAGTAGGAATGTTCTTCCCCATGCTAAAGACATTCTATTATCTGACAAGGAAACATCTTAGTTGCTTAGTATTCCATGGAAACATTGTTCATTCAAGATCTAGTTTATAGCCCAGGGGTGGGCAAACTTTTGGGCCCGGGAACGAAATTGACTTAAAAAAATTTGACAGATGGGCCGGGTCAGCACAAGATACGATACATATAAAAAAGTGCATCCGTTAACAGTACATATGAAAAAGAAACTGAAAAAAATGACTAAAGTATTAACATGCTCATCACTCATCATTAAAGTAAAAAGTATAAAGTACAAAGTCAAGTAAAAAGGAATGTATTAAGAAACATTAAAATGTCATTTAAAAAAGATAGAGGGGCTTTAAACTGTAGCAAGTTGAGGGAGAAGTTCAATGTTTTGCAACTCACATTAAACTCTGGCAGTATGCTATTAATCTTTTTATTCCGATTCATTTAGCCTTTACTGATGTTAAAAAGTACAATTGACACTTTTATTCTTCTACACAGTTAGAAAGAAAGTCAACATCATTCTTTCCCCCTCATTGAGCCTCACAGCTCATTACATTTCAATTCAATTCGGGCAAACATTTTGAAATCCTATAATACACAATCACATCAACAAACTGACATACTTTATCCAAAGTAAATGGTCAATAGCGCATCAACAACAGAATGCAGAACTCTTCTACTTCCAAAGCAAATAAACAACAACAAAAAAACCCAACTCTGGTGCACCCACCCAAACAAAAAATCACTTCCACAAGGAAGAAGCTGCAGGACAGTGTTTACAAAATCCTCATTAAGGAAGTTGAGTGATAACACACGCTCAGCATCACACAAAGTGGAAGCCATACACACACACACATCCACACACACACAAATCAGAGCCCACCATATCATTGATAAGAAGCCGGGAGAAAAACCACAGAAGGGAGCGCAAAGCACAGAAAGCCAGTACAACACAACGCTAATGACAAGAAGGACCGTAACACGCCACTATTCCACCATCAATGGACCTTCTGCCCAATAGGTGTACATGAAACTCAATCCAAGTCTTAGTGCAGAAGATCCCACTTTTCACAGAGTTTGAAAACCCTTTTTTTCTTGACTGTGACAGCCCAAAAAAATTGGATACCTGCAATTTTTGTCTCCATGGCGAGCATTTGGGTTTCTCTACCAGGAACCAATTGCGGCACTGAGACTTTGTTCTTGCTATTTTGGATATTGTTGCTCCGGGGGCCACTCTACAGCCAGAGCAATCCCATCTCCAACACCGATCAGAGGCTTCCACCACCTATTCCCGGACTTGGGAGGGCGGTGGATCAGTCCCATTTGGAGCTGGAGAACAATTTAATCATGCAAGGGGAGCTGGAAAGCCTGAAAGAGCAGAAGACGTTGGAGACGTTGAATCTGTCCGCTATGGGTCCTCCTCCACTGCTACCTGGAATCTTACGAGAGGAACCACCTGAATACATGATGGAGCTCTACAATCGCTTTGCTAATGATCGCAATTCTGTGCCCAGTGCCAGCATCATCCGCAGTTTTAAGAATGAGGGTATGGATATGGCTTTTGATAACAATTGACCTGATTTGTTTGACATGAGGTGTAAGAGTAGATTTTTTTTAAGTTATGTTTTGTGCATTCTTCATGGTAATCCTAATTTTACTATTTGATGAGATGAATTCATATGCCTGAGCAATAAAATTTACTATAAAAAGTTACATCATGTAAAGGTGATTTGATGAGGTCAACGATGATCCTTTGAAAGAAAATCTTTAAAAAAAAATTGAAAAATTGGGTGAATTTGGACAACAGACAAGACCTTAAGTAGAATTTTGTAGAAAGACCGAAATATTCCACATTAAGACTATCTTTAATATCTTCCTCCCATTTCAGTTTTACTATTGCTAATTTTGTCTTATAAATTCTTAAGCAAACAGACTTAGTAAAAAAGATTTAGATAAGAACTGAGAGAAAAAGCCTCAAATTACCAAAAAGATAGATTATCGCGCCCGTCTACTATACGTAGCGTGTGTTGCTAATGCCAATACATCATAGCCTTAAAAAAAATCTCATGTGATTTTCTCTGTATTCCCCAGACTCCTCTCCAAGCACAGTCGGCGTTGGCGGAGTAAGGCGCCACCCACTCCTGTTCAACGTATCAGTCCCCCATCACGAACGCATCATTGCGGCCGAACTCCGACTATACACTCTGGTCCAGACCGACCGCCACCTCTTCGCCGGCGTCGACCGCAAAGTCACAATTTACGAACTACTCGGCGACGAAAACGAGAATTCGGAAGGTAGCAACAACTCCGAGTTCGGGAAGGAGCATACGGAAATATTGGAGTTGGCTTCCAGGCAAGTATACGGCACCGACAACGGCTGGGAGGCGTTCAACCTCACCGCCGCCGTCCAGCGGTGGCGTAAATCTGTGGACGACAGCACACGCCGATTGGAAGTCCACATTGACAGCGTGGAAGGCGACTCTCAATACGTCTCCACGGAAAACCATAACGGAATATTTGACGAAGACATGAAGATCGACACGAGTGCGAAGGAAAAACATAAACCCCTTCTGATCGTTTTCTCCGATGATGAAAGCGGCGACCATCGGGACGACAAGGAAGAGCTAAACGAAATGATCGAGCACGAAACCTCGGACGCCATCCTCTCAAATTATCTGGAAAAAGACCCCCGGGGCGAGTCTGGCGGCGACGGATACTCCGAGCCGGATGAAGAAGACCTGATCCAGATGCGTTCTAACCTGATCTACGACACATCATCTCGCATACGTAGGAACGTCAAAGGTGACCACTGCGGGAGACGACCTCTACGAGTGGACTTCAAAGACATCGGATGGGACAGCTGGATCCTGGCGCCGAGCGATTACGAGGCCTACGAGTGCTCGGGTATTTGTACCTACCCGTTAACCAAACACGTCACGCCTACCAAACACGCCATCGTCCAAACACTAGTAAACATCAACAGTCCTCACAAAACAGCCCGAGCATGTTGCGTTCCCACTAAACTGGATCCCATCTCGCTCTTATACCTAGACGACACAGGCGTGGTTACGTATAAGCACAAGTACGAAGGCATGGTGGTAGCTGAGTGCGGCTGCCGATAACTGACAGATCGACGCCAAATCGGGCTCAAACCCTTTGACAAATAGACTCCTGGAAGGAGATCCTATGAATGGAAGTGCATCTGGCTTCTATTTATCATGTCTGCCAGAAAAGACGATGGCTTGACCCAGATCTGAAGTAGCCCACGGCAGCTGCTAGGTCAGGCCACACTTCAGAGGTGATGATCATGATTAAAATTGCCGCAAGTTCCGAAAAACGAAGCACTAACTAAACACTGTGCAGTGGCTGTGGGAACTAGTGGGCCTAGGGTTTCCCCACCCCCCAACGCCGGACATGTGTTTTCCTCTCCACTTATCTTTAGCCTCCTCTCTGGACACAAATACTAATCAGCACTTCACGCGCCCCGTCGTAGCGAAATGACCTTCTCCGGGCAACCTGACAAGACTTGAACTCTCCAGGTTCGCCTCCTGCAGGCAACTGATACGTAGGCACCACGCTAAAGTCAAGCCGGTTGAGGTTATCTGGCCTAACACAGTTTCCCACTTGCTTCTTTTCCACCCTGGATGAACACACATAAATAAGCCGTGGTGATAGCAAGGTGTCCGAGGGCTGAGAAACACTACCGATCAAAAACCAACCTCATTCCAGACATTGTTGGAATGGCGGGATGGGGGATCCAGACCAAACTAGGGGCTAAAGGTGACTGCATTCTTGGGCAAGTCGTAATATTAACTGTCTGACCTTTGTGACCTGGCACCTCCTGCCCCCTCATTTGTGTCATACATCACTTTTATAATCAAATTGTCTCCTCAGTGGGATGTTTATCAAGTATGGACCAAAGAGAAGCCAAGTTCTATCGATATTAAGGCTTTCGATACCTCTGCTGCTTGTAACAAATACACTATTTATTGTTCTAATTTATTTTATTTTTTTAATGAAACAAATACATAATAGTTAAGTCTTACCGATATGGACAAATTTAAAGTTAAAGGGACTTTTTATTTGTTAAATGTACAGTATAACAAATGTTTTTTGACCTTATTCTTGCAAACTTGACCAAATCTTAGATGTATTCATGATTTTGATAATAAAGTCAAGTTTATTGATTTTGGAATATTTTAGGGTCCTCAAATATTCTATAGGAGGGAAGTAAAATTACATGTTTAACTGCAATAAAAATATTTAACGGATAAACAGCTTAAATCTTCCGGGATATAATTAGATTTTCAGCTTAACTTTATGTAAAAATATTCTATGTTGTATGTGACAAGACTGTGTGATGCTTGTAAGAAGACATTTGGACCCCAAAAGGTAAATAATTAATTATTCCTACAATTTAAATGAGTATTTATATGTCATTTAATTTATATTTCCACACTGGAGATAAGGCTCGACAATTTGATTGCAAAGAATCTTCCCAATTGCGTGTTAGGGTCAAAGTTCACCCGTGAATCCCAAACAAAGAAGCATGGGAAAGCGATTAGGGAGACTATTAATGGCAAAAAATGAATTGTATGCAGCCCATAGTGATGCTATGATGGAATAGAAAACGTTGTTCAAATGATTTAAATATTGCTCTGCTGTCAAACATCTGTCCAATCCGGACAGAATGCAATTTTGTCTTGCTCTTTTATAAACGCACAATAATGTTGTAAATAAAGGATGTGATCCACTTTGTGCATTCAATCTGACAAATCTGTCCAAGTATAGAATGTCGCCATCCCAAAAATATTTTTCTAGCTCCGCCCATTGTCCGAAACAGTGCCATGAAATTGAGCCTTCAAAGAGTATATATTGAAGATATTCAAGAATTTTTGGTGAAATAATGTCGCAGCTGCAGCATATTAAAGCAGACCATAAAAAGTTTGGACTAATGTAAAACAGCAGCTATTTTCAAATCCCTTTCTGCCTATAATAAACTAAACATAGTTCTAAGATGATTGATTTTCAAAGTATTCTGAAAGGATATGCCTTGATTATAAATAAAATTATGTACAAAAGAGCTAAATAAACATTCACATTAGTTCCAAATTACTGGTTTCAAGGTGGTACTGTCAATTGTAGTAGTAACTTAATCTTATGGTACATACCTGGGGAAATTTATCCTACAATTAGAGCATATTTCTATAAGAAGAGTGCAATTTGAAAATAAATTAAAATGGCAAACTAATATTTTATCATTTAAAAATATTTCCCATGGATTTTTTCACTGGTTGCCGTGGGCAACAACACATTAAACGCCCATTGTTTTTTTTTTAACCATGTCATTATTAAAAACACTTCAATTGTCACTTAGAGGAAAATATTTGGATTAAAACAACAAAATAGACTACTTACTGGCTGGACAACTTGCTTCTATGTCATTAAAATATTTGGACAACGTCGGCGGGCCGGATTAAAAGGCCCAGTGGTCCGGATTTGGCCCGCGGGCCGTAGTTTGCTCACACCTGTTCCAAGTGTTATATCAACCCAGCTCCCATCTTGATTGGATCTGGAAAAAAACAGAAAACAATGTTTGTGTTAGAGCAATTTCTTCACAACAGGCATTTAACATTTTTCCAATAAAAAGCCCAAACATAACAATGCAAAATGGTATTAAATCTTGATCCTAAGTGGCCAATAAACGTCAAATCTATTTCATCTGGAGGGCCATAGTAGTGAATGACCCTCATCAGTTAAAATAAAAAAGATTTATTTTCAGTGTGTGGAATGACGTTGGAAAAAAAGCTATAAATAGTAGCAGACCAGAAGGTTAATATTTCTAACACGGCTGAAGAGAGATAAGGCAAGCTCCCTAATTGAATATTTACAAAATGTGGTTTGAAATGGAATCTGGCCTTTGTCAGTGAAGAGCTACTTTCACAGATGCCAGATTGAAATGGAAAGTGTTTCTTATTTCCTCAAATGATAACAAGCCCTGGCAAGCCCTTGACATTTTTATGACACTTTCTTTTTCGCCTTGGAAAGTTTAGCCCACGTTAGGGGTAGGGAAATTATGGCTCAGGAGCCACATGTGGCTCTTTTAATGAGTGCATTTGGCTCTTTGCTAACCTGTGAGTTAAAATATGGAAATCACTGTCAACAGAAGTGAGATATTACATCTAGAACTGCTTTAATCTTCCTTTTTTTGCAGTATACTCATCTGGAATGCATCCTCTCATTGATTAGCAACAGCATAAGAGTATTTTGAAAAATATTCATTTTTTCACTTTAAAAGTGGTGAAATTACAAAAGAAATTGATAAGGCACTCGATTACATGTATGTATTTTGACTTTTAAATTCGTAGTATGGCTCACAAGGAATAACATTTTTAAAATCATATTTTTTCTTTTATTATACTCTTCTGCATGCACTCATTGATACTCATTGATTAGCAACAGTCAAATCATTTCCTCAAAAGAATTCAGACTTTTTTAAACTTTCAAAGTGGTTAAAATGAATGATAAATGCTCACATTTTCATGTATTTTTACTTTTAAATTCTGGAGTATTGCTCTCAAGGAATAATGTTTGAAATTATGAATTGTTTATGGCTCTCTTCGTCAAAAAGGTTCCCGACCCCTGGCCTACGTGATCCATTTGTACCTTACGGCGAGTAAACAAAGGGAGGAGTAGGCAATGTACACTGTCTAATGTCCCATAATGTTGCAGGTCTTTAAACGGGCATCCGGCCGTGGACGTGTATCTACAGAGAACATTGGAGTCCCGCAGTTTTGCGGCTTCGCGGCTCGCCCTGCTTCTGACGTCGGGCCTCTAATGATCATTTCCGCTTTATCATCTCATCTCTCACTCACAACGCCACCCAGCACTCTTCTCTAGCTTTTTCCTTTTTTTTCCCCAAAGAAAACATGGACTTGCTGACTATGCAAGCAGGACTGTACAACACATCCAGACATCTTTAAACAATTCCCATGGACTCTGCATTGTGAAAAGTTGGGAAGCTTACTGAACGAGTTACAAATACAAAGCAGATGTGTGTACTATTGTGAAATGTTTGGATGGAGCAATTAATGTGGAAAAAAACCCCAATTGGTATAAAAACATTTGCAGGAACAAAACGTAATGGCTGTTATTAAAACAGCAAGCCATTGAATGCAGTGGAATATAATACATAGTATAGTATAGTGATATTTATGAGGATAAAAACAGTTGAATTAAAACAACAGCATGAACCAAGGCAAAAGCTATGAATAAATAGGACATAAAATTCAAAAACAATGACAAAGAATATATATCTAACCTTAAAGTAAGTAGGGGAATTGAAGGAGACGTCTGATCCATGGCATGGTAAGCAAAAAACAGCTAATTGTCCCAGGTGTGGTCCTAACAGGCTGCAGGTGTTGGTAATGGCTTTGCATTGTTACACCACACAACTCCCAGCAATAAAGAACACTAAAAAAAAAGACAAAATACAAAAAGAATATTATTAGCAACCTTGTCAAAACAGATTTGTGTTGTGTTTATTTAGTTATCTATTATTTTTTTATTTAGTTTTCCCCCCATTATCTGTTTATTTTTTTATTTAGTTGTTAGTTTTATTTAATTGTTTATTTACAGCTATGTATTTATTTAGATATTTATTTAATAATGTATTTAGCAATGTATTTATTTAGATATTTATTCATTTAGTAATGTATTTAGCTATGTATTTATTTAGTTATTTATTTGATGTACTCACTTTTTCCATCTAATTTATTTATGTTATTTATCAGTTCATTTATGTATGTACTTATTTTGTGATTTATGTAATGTACTCATTTAGTTATTTATTCATGTAATGTACTCATTTATGTATTTATTTAGTTATTTATTTATTTATGTAATGTACTAATTTAGTTATTTATTTATGTAATGTACTCATTTATTTATTTTTTCATTTAATGTATTTGGTCATGTTATTTATTACTTTATCTATTTAGAGCGGGTGATTTTCCATTTCCAACATGTGCTTTTCCGTTCTAAATCAATCAGAAGACAAATGAGGCATAGACATTTCATACTGAAGTGCAAAATAAAATGTGAGCTTCAGTCCATATTGTCTTTATGTATTCCAAAACAGGATGACGTAAAAACAGAAGGTAAAAAAAAAGTACTATCCCTGAAAAAAAGTGAACTTTGACTATTAACATTGATCTGAAAATAAAATATGCACAATAAATAAATTTTTTTACATTTTGAACAAAGCATCCTTGGCCCAAGAAAAGTACATAAAAACAATGATTTGGCATGAACATCTCCTGCTGCTCATATTGTATTCATTGGCTGGCCTTTGATGCCAAAGTTACTTTTTAAATCCAATTTCTGTCAGTTTGGCTTGTAGGAATGGAAATTGTTCTTCTTCTTGTTACATAACAGAAATCAGCACATTTTAGTCACTTAGCCCACGTTGTATGTCCCAAAAAGTTGGTCCCAGTGAGTAAAATAGGGTGCAAAGTTGACATTGTGCCGCCGGTGGTGAGCGTGATGGTGCGGAGCTCCACCAAAAAAAGGCACAAGTCTATGTAGAGCCCAGGGCAGATCATAGCCACAGTGGTCCTCCACTGCCAGCCAGGTGTTAAGGATGTGGAAAAGGATCTCACTCATGGGATGGCAGTTGACCAAGCGGGCACTGATTCGGGCTAGGAACATTAGGGAAAGCAGTTCGGAGGTGCTGGCATCTTGAGCTTGCAGAGCGAAGGGTACGTGGTGCTGATGGTGTTGTTGGTGGACGTTGCGGTACAACCAAGGGATCCTGAAAGGAAGCACATTTTTGGTTGAAAAAACTCAGTTTGTGGAAATTATGATTAAAAAAAAAAAATCACTGTTATCGCATTGTTAAGTGAGTTCTAGAAACAAGTTGGAATACTCATTGGTTTTTATTGCTTATCCTCGGGTTCTTGTGGGGGCTACTTTAGCTAGCTAGAGCCAGGATGCGGAGTGTACTTCAAACTGGTTGCTAACCAGTGGGAAGGCACTAG